>NC_053149.1:46047330-46175229 GCF_016808335.1 Panicum virgatum
CTTGACAAAATGGCAAGCGAGGCCTTGGACTCCACGCACCGACACACTGGGAGCTTCGAACCCACCGAGGTTATCAAGAAGGTGCCCCTCGATCCGAACCACTCCGACGACAAGGCGTTGCAGATCAGCGCCAACCTCGACGGCAAATAGGAAGTGGTGCGTCGATTTCCTCAGCGCCAACGCAGACATCTTGCGTGGAGCCCCTCGGACATGAGTGGCATACCGAGGGAGGTCGCCGAGCACTCCCTTGATGTCCGACCCAACTCCAAGCCGGTGAAGCAGCGCCTGCGATGCTTCGACGAGCTCAAGCGCCGGGCGATCGGCGGGGAGTTGCAGAAACTCTGGCGGCCGGATTCATCAAAGAGGTATTCCATCCCGAGTGGCTAGCTAATCCAGTATTAGTGAAGAAAAAGAATGGAAACTGGAGGATGTGTGTAGATTACACCAGTTTAAATAAGACATGTCCAAAGGTTCCCTTTCCTTTGCCACGCATTGATCAGATTGTAGATACTACTGCGGGATGTGAACTTCTATCCTTTCTTGATGCCTATTCCGGTACCACCAAATCAAGATGAAAGAGTCCGACCAGCTCACGACTTCTTTTATCACACCCTTCGGCATGTACTGCTACGTTACGATGCCCTTTGGCCTCAGAAACGCCGGAGCCACATACCAGCGGTGTATGCTCCATGTTTTCGGAGACCATCTCGGCGGAGCGTAGAGGCATATGTCGATGATATCGTTGTAAAATCCAGGAAGGCGGACGACCTGGTTGCCGATCTCAAAAATCGCGTTCGATTGCCGGGCCAAAGGGGTGAAACTCAATCCCGAAAAGTGCGTGTTCGGGTGCTTCGAGGCATGCTCTTGGGCTTCATCGTCTCCCAGCGGGGGCATCGAACCCAACCCTGACAAAGTCTCGGCCATCACTCGGATGGGACCGATCCGAGACCTAAAGGGGGTACAGAGGGTCATGGGATGCCTAGCATCCCTCAGCCGTTTCATCTCGCGTCTCGGCGAGAAAGGCTTACCCCTGTATCGACTCTTGAGGAAAACCGTGCGCTTCACGTGGACCCCCGAAGCCCAGAAGCCCTCGAAAGGCTGAAGGCGTCGCTCACTCACGCCCCTATTCTCACACCACCTACGGACGGCGAGCCCCTCTATCTGTACGTAGCTGCGCGACCCCAAGTGGTCAGCGCGGTGATCGTGGTCGAAAGACAAGAGGAGGGTCATGCTCTGCCCGTCCAACGACCGGTGTACTACATCAGCGAGGTGTTGTCTGAAACTAAGACACGCTATCCGCAGATTCAAAAGCTGCTCTATGCAGTGGTTTTGGCTCGGCGCAAGCTGCGCCACTACTTCGAGGCTCACCACGTCACCGTGGTCTCGTCTTTCCCCTTGGGAGAGATAGCCCGCAACTGGGAAGCCGAGGGTAGAATTGCCAAAATGGTCTGTGGAGCTGATGGGAGAAACACTCACCTACGCCCCCCGCAAGGCGATCAAGTCCCAAATCTTGGCTGACTTCTTGGCTGAGTGGACGGACACTTAGCTACCCCCTCCACAAATCCAGGGCGAACGCTGGACTATGTACTTCGACGGATCGGTGATGAAAACTGGCGCCGGTGCCGGCCTCCTCTTCATCTCACCCCTCGGAGAACATGCGGTACGTGATACGCTTGCATTTTCCCCGCTTCCAACAATATGGCGGAGTACGAGGCCCTCTCTCAGTGGACCTCCGCATCGCCATCGAGCTCGGCGTCAAACGCCTCGACGCGCGCGGCGGACTCTCAACTCGTCGTCGATCAAGTCATGAAGGAGTCTAGTTGTCATGACCCGAAGATGGTGGCGTTACTGTAGCGCAGTGCGCTGCCTCAAAGACAAATTCGACGGCCCTTGAGCTCAATCACGTCCCGCGCAAAGTACAACGAGGACGCCGATGAATTAGCCAAGATCGCGTCGGGGTGGACCACCGTCAACCCCGAAACATCTTCGCTCGCGACATCACCGAGCCCCTCCGCCGAATTCAAAGATCCGGCGTAGCCGGGCCCCTCGTCCACCGGGTCCCACGGAGGGAACCCCCCGGCGGACGGGGTCCAGCCCATGGACATTGACTTCGGGACCACGTCCACTGATGAGGCCGAAGCAATGGAAGTCGACGAGGCCCCCACTTCGCGAGACTGGCGCGTCCAGTACATAGACTAGATGACTCGAGGGGTCCTACCCTCGAACCGCGCTCAGGCGTGGCGCCTCGCTAGGCGGGCCAAGTCCTTCGTTCTAATCGACGACATGCTATACAAGCGCAGTCCCTCGGGCGTCATGCATCGATGCATCCCCGTCCCCGAGGGCAAGGAGCTGATCCGCGACATCCACGCCGGCATATGCGGCCATCACGCTGCGCCGCGCACCCTCGTGGGTAACGCGTTCCGGCAAGGCTTCTACTGGCCCACCGCGGTCGCTGACGCCACCGACGTCGTGCGGACCTGCGAGGGTTGCCAGTTCTATGCTCGAAGACACACCTCCCGGCCCATGCTCTGTAGACCATCCCCATCACGTGGCCGTTCGCCGTGTGGGGACTAGACCTCGTCGGTCCGCGGAAAGAAGGCGCCCGGGGGCTTCACCCACTTGCTGGTGGCGGTCGACAAGTTTTCCAAGTGGATCGAGGCTTGACCCATCGGCCAAGATCAAATCCGAGCAAGCAGTTCTGTTCTTCATCGACATCGTCTTCAGGTTCGGGGTCCCAAACTCGATCATCACTGGCAATGGCACCCAGTTCACAGACAAGAAGTTCTTGGCGTTCTGCGACAGTTTCCACATACGTGTGGACTGGTCGGCTGTGGCACACCCACAGACGAACGGGCAAGTGGAGCGTGCCAACGGCATGATCCTCCAGGGACTGAAGCCGAGAATCTTCAACAAGCTGAACAAATTCGGCCGAAGGTGGCTCACGGAGCTACCCTCGGTCATTTGGAGCCTGAGGACGACCCCAAGCAGAGCCACGGGCTTTTCTCCGTTCTTCCTCGTCTACGGCGCTGAGGCCATTCTCCCCACCGACTTGGAATATGGATCGCCAAGAGCAACAAAACCAGCGAGTTCGCGAAGACTCCCTGGACCAAGTGGACGAGGCCCGAGACGTGGCGCTCCTCCACTCTGCGTGCTTCCAGCAGTCCTTACGAAGGTATCAAGCGCAGAGGGTCCGGCGCCGAGACCTCAACGAAGGGGACTTGGTGCTGAGGCTCCGACAGGACAACAGGGGCCGCCACAAGCTCTCACCTCCATGGGAAGGGCCGTACATAATCGCCGAGGTGCTCAAACCCGGCACGTACAAGCTGGCGAACAAAAACGGCGAAGTCCACACCAACGCTTGGAACATACAACAGCTACGTCGCTTCTATTCTTAGCATTTCAAGCTATTTGTATATTGTTCGTACTCGCATTTTCAATTTCCCAAAATAATAAGGAAGTACGCTTTACTTATTGCTTTTTGGGAACCTTCCGGACCCTCAAGGGCTCGGATGCACACGAGCATTGAGGTACGCTCGGCTTTACCCTCGGCAAAGCCGAGCCCCCCTCGGGGCTACTACGGGGGGAACCCCCGAACGTCCCCAAAAAGTCGTCAATGTTTTTTCGAAATATTTCCGTCTCGACCCTAAGCTTCTCGTATCCTTGAAAAAAACGGACGTGAGGCGTAAGCAACTACGGTACGGGGCTGGCCGAGTCGTGGGGCCGGCTACGCCTCCGGGATACGGCACCCCCCTCACCACCCTACGCCTACGTTGCTTATGAACGCGAACTTCCTCGCAGATGTTTATCTAAGTCGCATACGAAGAACACGGAAATAAAGTAAAGAAATATAGGCTCGAACTCACAAGGCCTCGACGGGCCACACATTCAAATTACGAAAATAAAATCTCTTATATTCATAGGATGCGATTACAAAGCGCGACTATGATAAACACTAATCTATTTACATGGGCTTCGAGGCCCAGTTTTCCTACAGGCTACCATCCCCCCTTGCGGGCCCTCAGGGGCGTCGAATTCGGCGATGGGAGGGATGTCTGCTTCGAGCTTCTCGGCGAGGACGGTGGCAAACTCCTCCGCGGCTGCGTTAGCTTCATCCATGATGACCGACGAGGCGTCCGCATCCGCATCATCGGGAACGACGTACCCCGACGACACCCTCTGGAGATCCATGAGGTAGTGTGTCGAGGCCACGGCGAGAGCCCACAGGACACCGAGACGGAAGGTGCTCTTGGCGTGTTCGGCAATCCGGCCGCCTAGCGCGCGCAGGCGGCTGATCACCGAACTGCCCGAGACGGCACCCTCCCCCTCGAGCTCTTAACACACGCTCACGGCGGTCTGCTCCAGCTCAGCAAACTCCATCTGCGCCGTCGTGAGCGCGGTGTGGACCGCTTCCTTCGCCGCGGTCTCGTCCGCCACCTTCTGCCTCAGCTCTGAGCAAAGGAAACCAACGTCAGTTATGAAAAGTAACAAATCAACGAAAAATCGAAGGTACTCACCCGTGATGTTCCTCTGCGCCTCCTCCCTCTGGGCTCGAGCGGCCTCTTCGAGCGAGGACAAGGAGGCTTTCTTCTCCTTAAGGGTAGCCCCCATGTTCTGGAGAGCTACCTCCTTCTCCTCGAGGGCCTCGCCCTGTTCCTGGAGGGTCCCGGTGAGCGCAACCACGGCTACCTCCCTGTGGAGGAGCTCGGCCTTCTGCTGCTCGAGCGTGGTGCTGAGACGCTATAGCTCGGCGCTTTGCGCCTCTGCCTCCCGAGATCTATCCTTGAGCGCCGTCCGAAGGCGCTGCAGCTCGGCAGCTTGTGCCTTGGCCTCCCGGGCCTTCTCCTCCGCTGCCGCCCTCTGGACGTCCCGCTCACCAGCAACCCGCGCCAGCTCCTCCTCCAGCGCCTGATGACGCGCTCCCAGATCCGCCATCTTCGCGTTGGTGTCAATACTCTTGAGTACCAGCTCGGCGTTGTGCTGCCCGAGCTGGCTCAGCTGGGAGTACCGCCGGTTCATCTTGGCGCTCTTTTCGCGCAAGATTTCCCTCAGCTGCTGCAAAGGGGAGGACGTGGGTGAAGACGCGTAAAAGTTAAACCGAATCCGAGCAATTTTCGGGGGGGGGGGGAGTTTACCTGGCTGACCTGGTAATCCGCATTCTGGTGAAGCGTAAAGGCGCGGTCGAGGGCTTGCAAGATCTCGCGACCCACGCCCATCTGCTTGTTCCAGGCTTCCTCCTCCTCTTGCTCCTTGCGGAGGAACTCCGAGGGGACCCCGGATGGAACGATCGCCCCGAGATGGCCCCCCACGGACGTCCCCGCCTCGAGCATGCCCCGCGCTGGCTAACGCGAACTCGGCGATGTGCGCGGCGGCGCTTGCCGCAGCAGCGGGGTCGATGTCCATCGAGTCCCCGTACTCCTCGCTGCTGTCTGGCATCTCCACTACTGCCGTCACACCCCCTTGCGCCGTTGGCACGGGCGCTACCACGACAGTACCCTCGTCCCGGGCCTCCGCGGGCCCCGGGACGGGAGCTCCTTCCACCATCGGCGCCTCTTGCGCCGTCTCCTCCTCTGCGACGCCCTCGCCCTCGGCCCTCGGGGGCTCAAAGATGAGGGTCTCCTCCTCCACACGGTCGGCTGGGCCTCCTGCGCGCCCCCGCCGGTCTCTCCTCCTGTGTCCGGTCGGGCGGCACTGGCCGCATTGCCCTGACCGGCCTCAACTTCAGTAACGGCAAGGGTGGTGCCGTCCGCACCGCCCTGACCGGTCTCCCCGGCGTCGGAAGCCGGAGCGGTTGCTTCAGCACCGATCTGGCCGGCGTCACCCTCCTTGTGCCCGAGCTTGCTGCGCCGCCTGGGCACCCCGAGCCATGGCCTCCCGTAGCCTCGCGGCCGCCGCCTCTAGGTCCACAGCAGGCAGGGGCTGCGGCGCCGTGTGCGGCGTGCTTCGTGCTGCGGTCTTGAGAGCCATGGCCGGGGCAAGCTGCACCGCATCTTTGGGGACGGCCCCGGGGCTGAAAATCGAAGAACACGAGTAGAGGACAACAGGATCGAGAAACCCACCAAACACACAACAAAAACGAAAGCGAGGTCTGCTTACCCAGATCGAGCACTCATGCTCCGCTTCCTCGTGGCGCTTCTTCGGGCCCGAGTCGCCGTGCCACCCCTCGAAGACTGCCCCGAGGGCGCCCCTCTCGTGTCAGCCTGGTGACTCGAGGCTGCCAGTACGGACGACTCCTCGCCCGCCGCAGCCTCGTCGCCATGGACCAGCACCTGGGGCGCAGGCGTCTCCTCACCGGCCGCCAGAGCCGACGACCCCCGCTCAGCCCCCTCGAGGGATGGGTGCGCCGAGGCCTCTGCTATGGCCCTCGTCACCTCCGGTGCCACCGGCTCCCCCTCGTCATCATCCCACAGGTAGAACGGTGGGGGGCTCGCGCCCGCGGCTTCCCCGTCGCTCCCCAGACCGTGGTCCTCGGCATCCGAGGCCTCCTCCTCCTCCTCCTCCTCCTCCTCCTCCGAGGACTCGGGCGTGGCGGGCCGTGCTTTCCCCTCCGCACAAGCAAGCTTGCACTCCTTGTCATGCTTCGCTTTTCTCTTCCTCTTCCTCTCGGCCTTTGCCTCCGTTGCGTCCTTCCGCCTTTTCATCTTCTCCGCGTGGAGACGATTGATTAGGCGTTGTTCCGGGACCGGGGGCCTCGAGGAGCCGCACCTCAACCCCTGCAAAGCACACCCGAGATAGGGTCAGGAAAAAGGGACCACACAACATACAGCACATTCGAAATCAAAACTTACCAGAGAAATGTACCCCGGCTCGGGGCGCATCTTGATCCTCCAGAGGTCCTCGGGATTTTGAGGGAAGTCCGCCACCGCGTACTTCACCCTCCGGGTGGCGGCAGTGTGGGAAAGCAGCTTTTTCGAAGTCCTCGAGCCCTCCACCTTGCTCCCGGGGGTGAGCTCGAAAATCGGCAGGGCCCTTTCCACGAGAGGGATAACCCTCTGCCGGTGGAAGTTCGCGATGACGGCCGCTGCCGTCAGCCCCTTCCTCACCAGACGCGCCAGCGCGTCGGTGAGGCCCTCGAGCTTGGCTTGTTGCGATGGGTTCGACACCCCCCAGTCCCACTTCGGCGGACGCTCCCGAAGAACTTTGTTAGTGAACGCCGGGAGCGCGCCCCTGTAGTTCCGAAGGTCGAACCACCCTCGGCTCCACCCGGAGTTGATTGTCGTCATCTTGCTCGTGATGTAAAGATTCCTCCGGGTCGGGCGGACGTGGAGCGTCAGGCCCCGGCGCGCGCGAACCGCCTCGGTTGGCCCCGCGCGTTTTCGACGAAGAGTTCGCCGTGGAACAGATGGACCCAGAGGTCCCAGTGGGCTTCGATGCCGAGGTACCCCTCGCAGACGGCGACGAAGACCGCTGCCTGCGAGATGGAGTTGGGGCTGAAGTTGTGCAGCTCCACTCCGTAGTACTCGCACAAAGCCCTCATGAACCTGCTGACGGGGACGCCGAAGCCTCGCTCGTGAAGGCGCACGAAGCTCACGACATAGCCTTGCGGGGGCTTCGGCTCGGTCTCGTCCGGATGTGGGGAAATCCACACCGGCACCCCTGAGTCGGTGATCCGCGGCAGCAGCCGGTCGGCGACCAACTGCTACAGGACCGCCACGGTGGCGGAGGACTTCCCCCACGGCAAAGGCTCCTGGATGTCAGACATGTCTTCGATTCGAGGGGGGATGCGGGAATGAAGGTTCCGAAACGGCTAAGGTTCTCTCTCTCTCTCTCCTCCTTCTTCCTCCTTTTCGCTCTTGGCTACGGGTTCAGAATGCAAAGGAGGCGGAGAAGATGGAGAGGGATGAAGGCAAATGGCCAGGTGAGCCCAAACAACCCATTCCTCTTCATTTTATTTCACCACGACGGATGCAGCCGCAGCCACGGCCCAAATCTACCGCATTGAGTGCGGCAGATTTTGCTCTCGCTGACAGTTGGGCCCCACGACCGCGGAGTCTCCCACGCGCGCACGCAATAATAACTGCGGCACGGTAACCGGCGGGCACGGCGCGACTGTTGCGCTATCCCATCCGTCAGCCGCCGCCCGCGCCGCTTCGTCTGCCCGAGGCTGTCGCCTGAAAAGGCGCGCCCACGCCGCACCTCACAGATCGGGCCACGTCGCCCACCACCAGTAGAAGACCCGCGCGCATAACTCGCGACTCTGCGTCATTTCCGAATCACGACGGAATATTCTTTCGAGGAGTCTCTTTACCCTCGAAGGAATCGCATTTCGAGGCCTTACTGATCAGGGGGTCGAAGCCTGGCCCTTCAGGGGGTTCGACAAGCGCCCTAGATCACCAGAGTCAGGGACTGCAGGGATGTGCCATACAAGCTACCCTCGAACGCGGAGTTCGAGACATCCTACGCAGTGTTCAAGGCCAGTCGAGGGTGCCTAGAAGGGGGATCCCATCGAGGGAGAGCATCGAGCCCTCGGACCCTACCGAATGGGTCCGAGCCCCGCCTAGCGAACCTTCGCAAGTGCTCTATGTGACGTGTCTATGGACCACGAGCCGACCCTTATCGAACGGGGCACGGACGTCCGCTTGAACAACCCGCTAATAGCTCACTGAAGTAGCCATAGCTCGCGGCCCGGGCATGGGTAGCATGGTGCGCTTCACCCCTCCTCCCTGCGGAAGGGTGACGAGGGTCGTAATCAAAGTCGAGGGTTCCCCTGAACACCCTCATACGGGCCTGGGCTCGGGGGATCCTCGCACACCACGGTTCAAAACCGCACCCTCGAATAAATCGGCAACCGACACTTGTGAAGCTCCACGTGTATAACCGAACCCCCCGCTATTAAGGTACGTTCCCCCAACGGCTAAGCTGAACGCCGGGTCGCTGTACCAGCACTGAGAGTACCGAGGCCGGCTGAAAAAGCGCCGATGCCGGCTGAAAAAGGTGCTGGACGGCCACCCCAGTAAAGCTACCCAGTGGGACAACGTTTGTAGCCCTTGGACGAGCACAAACACTCCTCCAAGGCCTCGGGGGCTACACCCGCGGGTGCGCTGACGCGCCCCCGCGAAGGATAACTTCACACATATTCGAGGGTCGTAACTCTATGTACACCCCTATACCCTCGGTAATCCTCCCCGCAGAGGAGAAAGGGGACTTTATTGCTCAAATGCAAGTAAAGATTACAAAGGGTTACCGGCACGAAACCATCGAAAGATACAAACACATTGCCACCTATGTGGCAATTTTCCCTATCTTGGGGAGGAACGAGTGACGAAGAAAGGCTCCAAGCCCTTGGCTGACGCAACGGCCAGGCTGCTAGGGATGCGAGAAGCAGCCCCCAGACCTCACAGGTCCAGCGGGACGCTCTCCTCGCAAGCCTTCTTCTAGCGTCTCCTCCACCGAAGACCATGCGGGGGGTCGAGCTGGCGGACAGCGCCCTCCGCACCGTCTCCCCGAGAGCAACCTTGTCGCTGGGGGGGGGGGGGGACGATGCGAAAAACAGCCGCCGGACCTGGCGCCAACGCCACGGTCAGGCGTCACCATCCCCCTTCAGGCTAGGGGACATCGCAGGAGCAGGACCCCATGGGCCCAATGCTCTTCTGCTGATCCCACTGAAGCTGAGGGATGGTGCGCACGCCCACTCCGGTCTTCCTCCACCGCTCGCAAGCTTTCTTCTAGCGCCAAAAGTCTGAAAAAAGCCAGGCCACCCCATCCGGGGGCCGGTCACAAAAGGGCAGAGAAAACATTACAAAATTAGGGTGATACTGGAAGAAAGAGCTGGGAGGTTGGAGAAGAAAGGGAACCCCCACGACCCCTATTTATAGCTGCGCCGGGCACAAAGCTTCAAGCTTATCAAAGAGCGGAGGCTTGTATCGCCCGTGACGAAGCGGCGCTCCACGAGCAAAGGATGTCCTCGGTCCCCGCGCCGAGACATGACCAAGCGAAATAAAGCGGAGCTGAGCCCTGGACGCTAAGCGGGGCAGTGTCGGCTCTGGCCGGCTGCCCTCGAACGGCGCGCCGCAAGGCAACCAGGAACGTCGGGGCCAAGGCTCTACGTGCGTGACAGCGCGATGGGAGCACCAGCTGCCGAGCAGCGGGCGCCACCGTCGCCCTGGCCCCTCTCAGCGAGCGGACACGTCTTGACCTTCAAACAAATAAAGAGGCGCGTGCCTCGAAGTACTCCCCCCACGGGCGTACTACCCCGACCGGCGTGTTGCCACATCCACCGGGCTGGCGCTTAGGCGCGTCTGGCGGGTGCGCAGCATTGACTGATCACGTCAAAGGGGAAATCGCCGAATCACCCTTTGGTCGAATCCATTGACTCGGCCAAAGCCTCGGGGACTACTGTCGGGTACCACGATTAGGGGCACCCTAATCGGGGTACTAAGATCGCTTTAAAAATACAAACACCTGTTAAGGCAACTGGGCCCACGAAGGCCCACGGCCTGCTTCCCATCCGGAAGAAAGGAAAGGACTCAAAGGAGCCCAGCATGCGGCCCATTTGCATCCCCCTTGAACCCGCCGGACAATCTCCGCCTCACTCGAGGGTAGCGAATCTACCCTCGAGCGGGTGACTCATTTTCCGCCTCGCTCGAGGGCCCCCCTCGGGACCCTCGACCGCGCAACACACCTCCGCCTCGCTCGAGGGTAGCGGATCTACCCTCGAGCGGGTGACTCATCTCCGCCTCGCTCGAGGGTAGCGGATCTACCCTCGAGCGGGTGACTCATCACCGCCTCGCTCGAGGCCGTCTCTCGGCACAAGGGACAAACGGCCTCGCCGCCCAACTGCCCGCCGTACGAAGGCATTAAAGGCCAGCCACTCCGCCACGGCACCATGGGCGGGCGGCGTCAGGCCGCCATTTCCACAGTGGATGTGACCGGCGTCCCATCCGCTGACTCCGGTCGCCATTCCACCATCCCGGATGCTGTAGCAGCACCTTGGGACCTGCAACGTGGGACAAGACAGGCTCGGCACTGCTCCCGTTACTATGCTGCCGACACCGACCGTCCGAACCCGCCTCCCTCTGGGGAAGGGGTCCGACGACGTCACGTGTCCTTCCGGGAGGGGCCCCCAGTACAAAATAAACAGAGTCCTGGACCTTCCCCTTTAAGGGTGCGGGACTTCCATGTGTCCCCCGGACCTTCTAGTGTGCACGCCCGCGCTCCGACCAGGGGTCAGGGGCCGTCGCGCACCATTGCTGCCGCTGGTGCATGCAGGGCCCTGGTCCGCTGGGCCCACTGAGCGCCGCCGCGCCGTATAGGATAAACCATACATCAACCTCGACCACGCCACCTGCAGGGACACTGCAGGACGACCGGCGCGATCTTCGCAGAACCAAGGACGAAATCCAGGACGACAGCGACACGCGCCGCCTTCCCACAGTGTACTTCCTACAGTATCCAACCACTGTACCCCGCGATTCAGGGGAAAACGACGACTTCCATGCCCCCACTCATGTGCGCCGCCCCTCCTTGTGACTATAAAAGGAGGAGGTGGGCTTCCTCTAGCCGGGTTGGTAGCGGGCTCTCTGGCTTCTTTCTTCCAAGAGGACGTTCAGGGACTACTGAGCACTCATCCCAAGCCGACTCCACTCCTAGCAGAGACTTGTGAGCTTCCCTCCCTCTCTCGCCTTGCTTGTACCCCCTACTACAAGCACTCCGGGTGCGAGATAATACAGTGCCCTCGCACACCCCCTTTGCTGGACGTACGGCCCCACGGCCGGAACCAGGATAAACCGTGCGTTACTGTGATTGCCTCTTGCATCATCATCTGGGACGAGGAAACACGTAGCATTACTAGTTGGGATCCAGGCCCCAAGTCGGGACACCGATATATAGATAAAATTTAGTTCAGGTTTCTAAACACGATAAGGCTATTTTTAATTTTCTAAAGTTTAGCCATGGTTTTAACCTATCCAATCAGACCCTAAGTTAAATCTATCTAATTTTAAATAATTTTATAGTGAAATATAATAGAAAACAAACTAATTTGATATTGAATATGTCGATATTCTTCTATAAACTTGAACAAAGTTAAAATGAATTATAATTTTAACACAAAGCTAGTAGAAGACAAAGTGAGACAAAAAAACCATGGTTATTGGTGCATAGAGAGCTCCCCTACTCAAATACATCTAGTTGTACTTACAATATTCTTAGCATGGAGCGTGATAAAAACGATGGTAGTTCTTTAGACGGTTAAGCATCATGCCCACATTTTACACTCTTAAATTAGTGCTTTTAACGATTTATATTCGTCGGCCTACGATAATCAAGGCATGTAAAAAAGCCACTTTTGTTTCTCTAGCACAAATAGACTATGTTTAGACTTAAGCCGAAAGTCTAATAAGGTTTCCCTTGAAAAAGAAAATGCTACCAGATTTTATTTTGTACCACGTCAATTCCATTGCGGTGTTTGCCAAATTTCTGTTCAAACCCATTTTTTTATAAGATAGTTTCTGTTCACACCGGGGATACGAAATGCAGCAGGCCCCGTCCGTGCGATGCGGCGGCCCAAGTTTGTTTCCGCGACTGTCCAACAGCGCCGGCTCGGCCTTTTGGCGACCAAAGCCGACTCCTCCCTCTTCGGCGCGCATTCTCCGACTCCTTCCCTCGCAAGCTGCGCCCCCCCCCCCCCCCCCCCCCCCCCCCCATTCCCGCCCCCACACCTCCTCCTGCCGCCGCCTCTACCGCCGGCGGCGGCGAAATGCCGGTCTACAACATCCGCGGCGTCGATGTCGACTTCCCCTTCGATGCCTACGACTGCCAGATCACCTACATGGACCGCGTGATCGAGTCCCTGCAACAGGTAACCAATCTCCCCGCCGCCAAATCCTCCAAATCCACGTGCTAAACCCTACCCAAATTTTGGCTCGATTCTGACTGCTTCGGGTTGGCGTTGCCCCGCCGGATCGATGTGCAGGGGAAGAACGCGCTTCTGGAGAGCCCGACTGGGACGGGGAAGACGCTGTGCCTGTTGTGCGCCTCGCTCGCGTGGCGCCGCACCTTCGGCGAGTTCCTGCGGGGAGGTCGCGGCGGCGGCCGCGGCGGCGGAGGGAGCCAGCAGCCGCACTACGGGAGCCAGCAGCCGCACTATGGAAGCCAGCTGTCCGGGAGCCAGCAGCCAGGGGACCCCGTGTCTCCGCAGGAGCACTCCGGGTGCCCCGTGTCTCAGCAGCAGCACTCGGGGTACCCCGTGATCATATACGCCTCCCGGACGCACAGCCAGCTCCGGCAGGTCATCAAGGAGCTCAAGGCCACCAGCTACAGGTCAGCAACTGAACTTGTTCTTCAGTACCTTGTTCTTATTTGAGAGCTAATTTTGTCGGACTGTCTGCTGTTAAGTAATTTCTCATGAATTCCATGGTGCTGAGGGCTGGAAACGTCTTTTGTAGCTGCATTTGTAAATTGACTGATCTTATAACCTCTGATGGTTCATAATCAATTTGGTGTATAATGTTTCACAGGCCGAAAATGGCAGTGCTGGGCTCCCGTGAGCAGATGTGCATCCATAGCGAAGTGAGCAAACTCCGTGGAAGAGCACAGAACAATGCCTGTCACTTCCTCTGCAAGAAACGCCGGTGCCAGCATAATAACAATGTCTCTGGTAATTGCAACAGAGAGTTATTCTCATTTAGATAAGCCTTAAATTTGGCTCTGCATGCTGCTTGCTGCACAAAAAATAAATGGCAACCATAAAAGGACGCAGACATGCATAAATTCTTGCCTGCACCCTGATCCATTCTGATTGATAAAGGGTGTTATCTCTCTGAATGCCATGATTGTTGTTTGATTCTTGCAAATGTCTATTCAAGTGGGAGACCATTCTTATGTTCTACCCACCTATTCAATGCTGGTCGAATACTTCTGTTCTATCCACCTTTAGCTACTTACTTTTCGTTTTTATTCTAAAGAAAAATACATAACTCATGAAGGGCACTTCCTGCAGAGTTCATGAAAAACAAACCTGACTTTGGGAGCAAGCCTTTTGACATAGAAGATTTAGTTAATATTGGTAAAGGGAAATCTAACGGCCCGTAAGTTTCATATTTTCTCTCTGTATTTTCCATTATTACAGATCAATGGAAAACATATTCATGGATTTTTGACCCACTAGTGGCATCTTTTTCTTTACCATTTAAGGTGCCCATATTACATCTCCCGGGAACTTTCAAAGTCAGTTGATATCTTGTTTGCTCCTTACAACTATCTTATTGATCCGGGAAACCGTCGTTCCTTAAATAGCATACCATGGGACAATGCAGTACTTATATTTGATGAAGCACACAACTTGGTAAGGGCCTCCTTCTGTTTATCTATTTGGCAATTGAACTCTCAGTACTATAGCCTTAAACTTAAATTGAAAATTCTGATTCTGAATGTAAAAGCATCTATACTCTAGACTTAAGTTGAGCACAACTCTTTTATGCAGGAGAGTATATGTGCAGATGCAGCTTCTTTTGACTTACATCCAAATAATCTAACTGCTTGTGTAGCAGAAGCTAATGAATGCATCAAACTGTGTTCAGCAAAGAGGTCGACTGAAAATTCTGCTGATAAACAATTTGACCCCGAAAATTATGCAATCCTCAAAGGTGAGCTAAAGTTATTTCAACTCTCATAGCCGTACTCGGATCCATATGGTTCTAAACTACTATGCCTTTCTTTTGTTGTTATGTAGAAAGCTTGTACCTTCACTTTGACGATTTTGAGACTGATTCCCTGTTGGTAATATCAAAACATTCTTTCCAGCTCTCTTAATGGCACTTGAGAAAAAAATTGGTGAGTTGGTAATCGAATCCAAGGAGTTGGGCTGCACAAAAGCTGGGAGTTACATATACGATTTTCTCTCTGAACTGAATATTACGTCTGACACATCCAAAAAACTAATTGAGACAATTGATTGCGCTTCACTGCTATTAGAGGAAGGTAATTGGATTTTTCTTGTATTATTCTTTATATTACAGTGCACTATTATTCTTGATAATTAGTGAGTCCAACGTTGTCCATCTTTTGGAGCTCTGTTGTGTTAGGCCCTGTTTGGATCCTCTAGCTAATGGTTAGCTAGCTAAATTTAGCTGTTAGGGATCCAAACAGGTCAGCTAATGGAATAGCTAATTGCCATCCAGCTAATTGGAACTATAGTATTCCATTAGCTGGTGAAACCCAGCTATTCCCAGCTAATGGTGTTTAAAGACCTTTCTACCCTCTTTCTGTATTGCACCAAACACGATCTGACTGCTAGCGCCATTGTTGTGGAGGATCCGAACAGGGACTTAGTTGAACACATTGAACTTTTAACAAATATCTGGATGGTTCATGCGAAGTGGTTCCGTAATGTTGTTTTGTTCCTGCATATTTAGGAAATTCTGCTGAAACTGGACCAGGTGCCCAGGCAAAGGCCACAGTGTCTAGATTGGAGTCAATTAGGGACATTTTAGACATAATTTTTAGGGGAGGTGGTCAAGACCATGCAAAATATTATCGTGTAAGTTTCTCTTCAATTCTTTGTCTCTCTGATTGCATTTCTCCATTCATTTTTATTGGTTTATTCAATTAAGTTATTTCCATGCCTCCCCATAATTCTGGCTTCACTCTTCTTTTGTCATCCAACCCTATTTTTCATATTTGCAGCATAAGCTTTGCATACTTTAAGACTCTTACAACCACACTTAATCTTTCCAGTTTCATGTGAATGAATCTCAGCAAACATCTGGAGATGCATTGAAAGTTCTGGGTAAGTCCAAAGTTGATATGTAACATATATGTTCTTTATATGAACGAAAATGTCTAATCCCTGATACAGTGATACAGTTCATTGCTCACTATGAACTGCACGCATAGTATTACTCCACTGACTTCTTTCAGATATAGGAAAAATCACATTTGACACGTGGTACAGTTCACTGCTCAATTCTAAACTGCATGACTAGAATAATTACATTGATTCCCATCAGACACGGTCCCTTCAAATAAGATAATGTACTCTTTAGTTAGTCTCAGTAACTAAATAACTATGCATCCAATTATCCACAATTTTCTTGCATTCCCAGGTAAATCTTCAAGAACCCTTAGTTGGTGGTGTTTCAACCCGGGGCTTGCGATGGAAGAATTTCTCAAGCTGGGTGTGCGCTCCATTATATTAACTTCTGGCACTTTATCTCCCTTGGATTCACTCGCCATGGAACTAAACCTGTAAGTAAATCTATTTAGATAATCGTTGACTTTGAGCTTTGTTGGTTGCTTATTGATATTGATTTCTCTATTTGATGTTGATTATCAAGATAACATTGTTTTCCATGAATCCAGTGAATTCCCAGTTAGACTAGAGAATCCTCATGTCATTTCCCCAGATCAAATATGGGTTGGAGTAGTGCCTGTTGGCCCTTCTGGACAAGCACTTAATTCTTCTTATCGTACGCGTGAGACTATACAATATAAACAAGAATTGGGTACTGCTATAGGTAGGCCGATAGTAACAAAATACAGCTGCTTTTATTCTGATATAACTCTGCTGACTTATTTGCTCGTTTTGCAGTAAACTTTGCACGCATTGTGCCAGATGGACTCCTTGTTTTCTTCCCTTCATATTCTATGATGGATAAGTGTGTCGAATTCTGGAAAACTAGGGTATTCCTAATTTCTGACTGGTAGTTCTAACCACTTGAAGTACTTATCCTAGACATTTATAATTTAACCTCTTACAGAACCATTCAAATTCAGCATCTGAGAACACGATCTGGCAGCGAATCTGTAAGCACAAGCAGCCAGTTATAGAGCCTAGGCAGTCATCAAACTTTCCAAGTGCAATCGAGGTTATGAAACATTTTACCAAACCGACATGAATTTAAACACTTCATATGCTCATATAATTGTGAACCATTTTATTTGCAGGATTATGCAGCGAAATTACGCGATTCTTCTATTTCTGGGGCAATATTTTTTGCAGTTTGTCGTGGCAAAGTTTGTTCTTTTTCACTATAACAGCTTCCTTTGCTTTCTATTCTAACTTCTCTTGATTTTAGTTTTTCGTTTTCAATGTTCTTGAGTTGAATGATATTTTTTTCGCGAGTCTGCTTGATTCGAAGATTTATTATAACCCTTATGTTCACTTTTTTTTTTCATGTGCTGAAAGATAAAACATGCTTAACATCATAGAATTAAATCTATGGGTACTGTAATGATGATATGTATTTTACATTTATAAAGCTGAAATTTCATGAATGCCCTGCGGATAGCAGGAGCACGAGACCATGAACAAGTAAGGCTTATTTCTGATCTTATAAAATACAAGTCATTGAGCTATAGAAGTAACCGGTGACAGGTCAGAAAAGAGTTAACGACAAAAAGGGGCAGGGGTAATTTTCTAAGTTACTTTAATATGATGGCAGGGGCCAAATAGTATACTTATGAATCTTAGAACTAGATGGTTCTAATGCCAGATTATGGAGCATGAGGGAGGGAGGGAGAGCCCTGCCAGGCCTCCTCTCCCTGCCCCTGGCTGCGTGATTAAACAACTTAAAGGAATTGAAGGGTCATCGGAAGGACGTGTACTAATACGTTGGGAGTACCATTTCCAAAATGTTTAATCTTTAAGTTTTGCTCCCTCATTTATGCAATTTTGCTTGCACAGGTTAGTGAGGGTCTTGATTTTGCTGACCGTGCTGGGAGGGCAGTAATAGTTACTGGAATGCCCTTTGCTACCCCAACTGATCCTAAGGTTTGTTTCTATCTGTATGGTGTGGAATTATCTACCTAAACTTTTCTAAACGGCAAGAATGCCCCCCTTTTTTTTACCTTCACATCGGTGTGTTTGACACTGACAATTATGTATCGAAAATATTCAATTTTGCTGGCTTTGTACGATGTGCTGGTTTCATCTGTATTCGCACACACATTTCATTGGCTTTTTGGACAAGTTGGGTTCATACTGTATCTATTAAGTCTGGAAAGATTTTGTCATCATTTTTTTGGGTTTTCTTGGGTTTTCTATTGCTTCCTTGCTCATTAGCCTGCATTGGCTTGCACGCACTATTTGCTCTTTGGCTTTCAGCAAACGTAATTGGCCTTTTCCTTGAATTAACCTTGCAATTTTCCTTTCTGTCTGTTCCAGGTTCGGCTCAAGCGCGAGTATTTGGATAAGCAGGGCACACCATCTAAGAACATAAAGGTTCAATAATTTCATAGTAAATGGTTAAGCGGGCCTCTGCTGATCAATCTTACAAAAACTGTCTTGTGATTGTTTTGTAGATGTTGACAGGAAACGAATGGTATTTGCAACAAGCAGCAAGGGCTGTCAATCAGGCTGTTGGACGTGTTATCAGACATCGCCATGACTATGGAGCTATTATATATTGTGACGAAAGGTAGGCCTAATCATAGTCCTCTAATCAAGGAATCTAAGCATTGTTGGTTTTGTGCTGGACTTCCCACGGAAATATGTTATTTATTGTGCTGGACTTCCCACGGAAATATATTATTTATTGTGCTGGGCTGTCAATATTTCTTGGTGTTCCTGGTATAGTAGATGCTAGCACGCATACAGTCTTGGATCTCAAAGGGGATCTTCCATAATATCTGTCATGGTCAGCGCAATCCGCCATGGCATTTTTTTCACACATAAGTTGTTTCTGGATTTTGTCCAGTCATTATATGATTGTTTTAGTTAATACTAGATACATAGAACACTTGTAAGGAGTCGTATTGAAACCAAGAAAGAGTTCACTTTATTTATTTCTTCTGTTATTCACATGTGTTGCAACCAGTATACTGACATTTTAGGTTCCGTATTGTAATCCTTAGTGACACCCAAAAAGGATCAACAATTTAAAAAACATTTTTACTCTCTGCATTTTGTGAGCTAAGGTATGCAATTTTAGGTTACATGTGGTTATGCACAAGCTTTTGCATCTTGAACAATGTAGCTTGTTTCATTTAAACTTTCACAGAACAATTAGCATAGCATTTCAAAATAACTAAGCTGCTTTGCATTCCATTTTGGCTATAGGTTTGCGTGGCCAAGTTATCAATCTCAGATGTCATATTGGCTCCGACCATACATAAAGGTGGCATTTGTTTACTGTCTTACTACAATGCTCTTTGCTGGTAACTTTACTTTGGTTATATTCTTTCTGCAGTGCTACTCAAAATATGGAGAAGTAGTCCAAGGATTGACCCGTTTTTTTCGAGATAAAGCTACTTCAGATCCTTTAAAGCTAAAACAAACAGATTGTAATGGTAAAGGTCTAGTTTTGAATAGTGTGATAAACTTTTTTATCTGTTTCTATCTATTTTTTATATGCAAGTTCACATCTACTTAAATATTTAATTTCCTTTTGAAACTTAATCCAGCGTGCTTTTTAATGATATGTGTTCTGTTGCGAACATGGTTTTTCACAGCTTATTTGATAGCTGGCATATTGATGTTGTAAATTCTCCTCGGGAAATATTACTAGTAGGGTTTGTAGCAAGTTACCCTGTCAAACTTGAGGTAACAGTCCACAACTCGACGTCAACATTAGTAGAAGTGTCATTAATTCACTAGTAATATGTTTGTAAGGATCCATTTGGATATACATAGCTATTTTAGGATTCAAGAAAACAGCAGTGAGCTAGAAGAGCTTGATTTTACAAACTTGAATGGAATGCGACTAAATCAGCAAAATTCAACTATAGTGTTTGCCTTGGACCATACTGATGATCCTATGGGCTTACACTGCTTTCAGTTTTCTAGCAAGCTGTGGAGATTCAACTTTTGCATCTTGTATACTTACAATTTAAAATTCCATTTGTCGTTCTTCATGATGTGCTTGTAACAAAAATAATTTTGAACACGTGTTTTGAACAACGTTAAAGCTAATTTATAGCAGTGCAAGTTACAATTCAACATGTGACTATTAAAGTTAAAATAAAGAACAATTCAATTCATGATTATACATATTTCAGTTTCTTATATTTGAATATCTACAGATAGAAACATAGTGCCTTATGTTTGAATATCTACAGCATGAGTTATGTGATCTGAACTTTTTTTTTTTGGTATGCCCAATGCAACTATATCAAAGGACTACTAGACTTTTGTGCAGCCTCACTTGATTTTTTTAGTTTTGTTGGCCAAATGAAATATGGAACTTTGACATTTAGTTACCTCCCTTTATGCTGCTTTGGTATCTCTTGGCAATTGTTATTTATTTGCTACTTGTTTTGAAAAAATGTTGTTACATGCAGATTGTATAGCACCAGTGACAAACAAATCCATACCTGAAGAGAACCTATCAGATTTGGTAAATCCATTGCATTGACATAGCTGATCAAGATTTAATTTAGTGACCCTGGATCTTACAGATGCTGTCTTTGTTGTGCTAGGCTGCCAATGCACAAAATGAGTACCCGCAAATTACATTATCAGTAAATTCGACCATGAAGAGTAACTTTATGAAGTTGGCTCAGATCACTCCTGCTAATCGTTCTACCCTTGCTACAAAGCACAACTCTTCATCGACGTCACAGCTCTTCTCTGAAGACCAACTGTCACGGGATACTAAGGTTGTTGATATGACTGATGATGTGGCAATACATGGGCATCTGAAGGAACATACCTTCAAGTCTTTAGGACTTAAAAAAGCTAAACTAATGGACAGATCCAAAGATGCTGCTGGCTTGGATGATGTCTCTTCAAAATTGCCTCAAAATATAGAGTCAAGAGCTTTGGCCAGCTACCAGGGTGAAGGATCTACACCTCAATCAAAGAAAAGCACCATAGAAAAAGCATGTGGAAAGAATGAGGGTACCTGTGAAAAATCTGAAGGCCAGGAATCTAACTCAGGGACAGCCTTCTTGAAGCTGGTATGCTGTTCTTTACTGTAGTTTGATCCGATGTCGTGCTTTGCGAAATAACTGCTATATTGTTACTATGCTAACCTTTGCATTACTTACATTATTCCTTCAATTTGTGTATGTTTGCTAGGCTCGAGAAATGCTTAGTGGCGCAGAGTACAGAGAATTTGTTGAATATATGAAGGCCTTAAAATTGAAGACTATGCATATCAAAGATTCACTTGAAGAAATAGCAAAGCTTTTCTCCTCTCCAGGAAGACTTCCACTTCTTGAAGGGTAACTTAGACTTCTTGGTGCTTCCATTTGTTATTGTCTCTTCCTTTGCTGTTTGTTCCCTTATGCTATTGCACTTTTGTTTATACCCGACGTCGTTCTCATTTCCTTTACAGGTTCAGGGTTTTTGTTCCAAAGAGCCATCTTCCGCTATATGAGCAGCTTCTTCGAAAATATAGTGTTTGTAGTACATCATAACAACCTCTTCTGCTCATGTTTAAAGACACTTCTGTTGCTTATGTGCTATAATTTTATTAGTAATAACTGCAGTGCTGGTTGTGATGAACACAACTTATGCTCACATTCTTGAGGTGCATGCAATTTGTTTTTAGAAGGTGATATGGCAGTTCTGGAATCTGAGGACAAGAAGAGGACATGCCAAAAGCATGTTAAGCACATAAGAAGAGTATCCATTGACCTTTTTCAAATATAATGCGCAGGCCTCCTATACCTTTCCTGGTTAGACTTTTAGTTGCCGTTGGCCTGGCAACGCTCCAGACTGTTTATCATCCTTCATGTCTATGCCCCCATGAAATTTAATTGCCCCCTTATTTTCCTGAATTATGAAAGTCTATCAAGTCCCTTCAACAAAAGTCGTCCTGTTTTTTCTTATAAAAAATTGGCCTCTTTTTTTTTTGTCAAGATGAATTGCATACAATTGCATGTATATTTATTCATACGATCAACTTCCGATTGGCCAGGTTTAGCTTATTGAATACAGGAAATAATTTTTCAGAACCAGTGCTATATTTGTTTTAATATATTACTTATTTGTGGTTGTATTTTCCTCTCTTTACAATTTGTATTATGCCTTCCGGGTAACAGAATTATGCCTTTTGATGTCACTCAAGCAACAACATACATCCTTTGATGCTTTGTTGTTAAACGGCCAAGCTTCACGCGGTGGACCTTGTTGAATTCCAGGAGTCCTTGAAACTCTGAAACTCCCGTCCTGAGCCAGGTTCGAAGCATGGCAACTACTGAAAACAAAGCCTGGGGGAGTCTCCAGGGTCGAGTTCTTTTTTTCTTTAGTTTGTTGTTAAACGTAGAATACCATGAGGCAGAATTCCGTCTGATGATTAAATCATGAATTAAAGTATTCTTGAGGTGTGCTGTAAAGCTGTTACGAGTGTTAATTTGGCATACTCTTTTTATCTGTATATATGTTGCTCAAACAGTAAATAGTCTGAAACTTGATTCGTCCCCAAATTGATTATCTTTTGTAGTATGATAAGGTTAACTGAGTGTGCGATCACCTTTAACATCTGCAGATGAAGTTTGGAAACTTGAAGAGTGAAATGCAGCATGTTGCATGCTGTTTCATATCTGTATCCTTGAATAGCAAGCACAAAACACCCTGAATGTATCCTTGTACAATTTTCTGAAGCAACAGTTACCATCCTACTGTTTCCTACTTCTAACGCTCTTGTGAGCCCACCGGGCTTTTCCGGGGGCTGAAACTGAACTGCCCTTTTGATGAGGTCCGGCAGTCAGGTCAGCAAAGGCCTTGAGAATATGCTTGTGCACAGCTTGATCATTGAGCTGCAGGTAGTAAAAGAGTAGCTCCTCAAGGAAGTCCCAGTCCAATGGCTGAGATACGCGGCCATGGTGCGTCTTTATCATGTTCTGCATGGATCTCCGGAAGTCTGCGTACGGGTCCATGGAGAACACCACTATGGCCGTGTTGTCGCCGCTCTCCTCACCTGGCCTGGCTTCCTTGATGACGTCCTCGGTGACCGACTCCGAGGAAGATGACGTCTCTGCCTTTGGTTGTGTCTCGTCGACGAGCGATGTGGATGTGCCTGGCGACGACGATGGGAAGCGTGGATGGTTGTTGGTGTCGTCGTCATGGATGTAGAGGGACCGGAAGTTGTCGAAGAGGAAGCGGTCGACGTCGGAGAGCGTCGCCGCCTGGTCCTTGCTGTTCTCGTCTGCGGCGGCGGCCGTGGCGACGGCGCGATCGCCGTCCATGTCCACCGACGCGGTTCTCGGGAACCTGCAGGTGGAGAGGAGGCGCGCACCGGCGATGTTCGCCGGAATAGCTGAGCTGGGGATGTGCATCGGAGGGATCTTCCTGAGCGTCCTGCACAGGTAGAGCTGCAAGGATTTGCGCAGCCTGGTTCTCTTCCTCTCATCTTCCATTTCCACCACTCTCTCTGAGAATCGGAGCGTAGCGCGGTAGCAGAGTGGGAACGCTGAGAGATGTGAAGCTGCAGCGTGCGTTAAACAAGAGGCTGGAACGGTGGCGCCCTGTCCTTGTTTTATTGTGCTATTGGGAGTTACAACGGGGCGTTTTATGGCGGATTGAATGGACAGAGTGTTTATCTGTGTTAAAGCGTGAAAGTAAATGAACAAGATTTGGGAACAACAGTTGAATGATTTCATTGATCTTTGAATATATATATATATATATATATATATATATATATATATATATATATATATATATATATATATATATATGTACAGGGAGAACCGGGAGGACGCGTCCCTTCACCAAAGGACGCGACCGTACACTGGAGAGTTGCGTCCGTACGAGGAGGGACGCATCCGTACACCAACGGATACACCCGTTGGGTTTACAAGGTTAACTGCTAATCAGTTATTGGTCTAATCTAATGGCTAGGATTAGCCCTAACCTATGGATGAGATTATCTCTAATCTTCTGATTTCTAACACTCCCCCTTAATCGAATCTTCTTGAGATCAATGTAGTTGTAAGCTTGGATTCCTCTAAAAACCCTGTGGGAAAAATATGAGGAATATGTATATTTGTGTGATTTAAACAAATCACTATGTCTTTGGTATCCCATTTAAAAACCCCTGTGGGGAAAAGTATTGGAGATACGACATATAGATAACTCCCCCAAAAAAACCTTTTCAGGAAAAATATGAAGAGTATTATGTAATGATACGTCGCTAAAACTCCTTTAAAAACCCAGTGGGAAAACTAGGAGAAAATATGACGGTATATTATTGGTATTGCCTCTTGGATAACTCACATGAAAAACCTTTTCAGGGAAAAATCATGAATGAGTTGTGAGGGCAATATGTGTCTTTGATATTTCCCACAAAAACCCCGATGGGGAAAATAGAAAATATGACACATTTTTGTATTGATATTGCCTCGTTAAAAACCTTTTATGAGAAACCTTTGTGAGGAAAACTCATAGAGGGAAAAGAGTACAATATGATGTTTGAACATGTTATAATCCAGGAAAAGACTCCCCCTGAACCTTGCAACTCTCAAAGTCATTGAATACCAATTCCATGAAATATGGATGTAGGTATGGACTTAGTGAGTAAATCTGCAAAATGATTGCAAGACTACTTTGGCAAGATGTTTATTTCCCAATATGGAGATAAAACATTTTGAACAATAATTTATGGTCTTATATGACCTGTTTCCATCTTGACAATACAAGCAACCTTATCTTTACAGATAATGATTGGTGATTCTATGGAATCACATTTGATCACTCTATGAAGCCATGCATATGTGATACTTCAGAATGATAAGTGGAAGTAGCCATTGGAGTCAAATTTGATGACTCGTTTGTGTGGAGATTCCATTATAATCAAGTCAGTATGTAATATGGCATGGGGATTAAATAGCCAGTGATATCCACTACCATATGGATATCTATGGATATCCCTTGACTCCCACTCTTCAGTGTTGTAGAAGTTGCGCTATTTTGTGCTAGCAAAGTATCTACAAATGCAATATCAGGCATGTTGCAATTGTAAGATACATGAGCGCTTTATGGCATTATGGTTGTCATCCCAGGGTCTGAATGGATATAAGTCCATATTTAGGGATTGAATGTGGATATGAAGTCCAATATATAATTTGGATATTGACAAACAATATCAAATGGATATTGGTATACTGATATATGTACTTAAGTTGAGACTTAAGCATATCTCATCTCAAATTCCGTTTTAGAAGCCAATTCCACATAATGGAAATTGTACCTTGAATGATTGCTTTCTTATTTCAAGGTATTGAAATAATCAATATGTGTTGAGATGATAAAGAATCCAATTAGGGATTTCTTTACACATATATGCAATCATGAGTAGAGTAATCCTTCTATGGAAGGAACTCAATCAATAAGTTGTACCACAATCAACTTAACTGTCTCAAGTCATGCTATGATGACCTGAATTATACACAATGTATAATGTATGTTGCGATTTGTATTTGGATTCAGAATGTGAAGTCCATTGGGACTTATATGTCCGAATCTATCAAATTCATTTGACCTGCCAATGATTGAATTTAGGAACATAATTTTCACACATACCCTTAGGTATGTTAACATTATGCTGGATCTCCGCGTGAAACCATATGCTACAAGCTCTCGTTGTTCACCACCTTGCTTCTTAAAAGAAGCTATGTGAGAGAAGACATCAGTTGTACTAATACTTCTCATCATTGAACAAGAACAATTCTCCTTGATTGCCACCTTTTAGTTTGACCCAATTTGAGTGTGAAGAAACTCTGCCTAGGACTTTTGGTTTGGATCCAGTAAGGTATACAACAATCTTTGAGGAGTATATGTCGCGACATTTTGTAGCCTTTAAATGATTGATTCATTGCTTGGAATCAATATAGCATGTGAAAATTTTAACCCTTTTGGACTCTTTGTCATTCCCATTATTATAGAGTCAGGGTGTTCCGATATCCCGAAATCAGAATTTGGATGCACCATTGATTTGGGTGGACTTCGATCCTGGTATTGGATGCTCGTCCATTGGGTGTCTACCAACTTTGAGGTTGGCTTGGATTTACTGACTTGGAGGATAGATCAGTCCTCGGTATCCTCAGATGCTTGCTTAGAGCATTATCCTTACAAGCGTCCGTACTTCTCCCCCTCATCTTTGGAAGTGGGAGATGAATGGTTTTCATTGGTACCTCCATTCTTTCGGGCACATTGTGAGTAGGATAAGAAGATTTTGTGACACCCTTATTATCAGTAAATGCTTTTGGCAGATTCTTTGCAATATGATGCAAAAATATAAGATGGTATAAACGATTTGGTTTAGATTCTTTTTGGTACGTGGATATGAGGATTGAATATCAATATGTGATACTCTTTTGATTCCTGGCATTCTTTGTGTGGTATAAGTCTCCCCCTAATGCCTGGAATTCTCCTCAAATTGTGATCAACATACGGGCTATATAAATCCCCTATAGAGATCCGAGGTATTGTATGAATGACGGATAATAATACCTCATTGGGACCCCTAATGCCCATTGGTATGTTGGGGTGGTGATATCGGTATGTGCAAACATACTCGATGCGCAGATAGGGAATGTTTGGCTGTGGCCAAAGCTCCACGTACATACTACAACGGAGGGAGTTGTATAAGTGCAGTTTGATGAATTTGAATTATGGATGTGGTGTGTAAGGCCACATGAAAACAACTTAGTGTTGGTAATTACAATTCTATTTTAATGGGTCATGCAATTAAGTTGATTCTCAATAAGAGATTCAAACAAACCATTATTGGTATGGACATAAGGTACTCAAAATATATAGTTCCCAAAATACAAACAATTCCATGTAAAATGGATTTATCCCGCGTCCAGGATAATTTGCTCTAAATTGAAGATTTAGAGAAATAAGTTTGGTATATCAGTGGTTCTTATGACTAAGATAATACACACATGTGGGACTATATTATAGATGCATCAAAAGTGAGTACATATGGTCCACAATAAATGGTTAAGTGAAGCACTAGTATGTACTTGAATTTCTTCAAGAAATTGAGTGGCTCATATTGATGCTATGACAAATAGAATTGATAATAATTCTCATGTTATTCCTATGATTGAAAAACCTAGGAAAATATGCCAAGTCTTGTTGGCATCAAAAGAGAATTATTGTGTACGCAACATGTAAATATGGGATTGATGTATGTATAATACACCCTAGATGATATGGAAAGAATATGCAGAATTTAATTAGCTTTCATATATGTTGCACTAAATAGAGTGAAGATTTTCATCATCGCTCCTTAGTATTGGGTTTCAGTGGAAACCATGTAACTGGATAATATGAAAACTACATATGGTATATATAGAATCGGGATACATTGATGCATCCATGATTACTTGAATGCCCATAGAAAGAGCATAATCTCTCATAGTTGTGTTAGCAAGACAATGGTCCAGTAATCAAGATCCCTTTCCATCTAGTTGAATCCCAAACAATTCTATATAGAGTGAGGCAATATTCGAATTTGAATTTGCACTCATATAGAATATGTATACTATGTATGTGTAGTCCAATCAAATAGAGGGCACCTTGTATGAGCACCTGATTTGCCATATCCATTTTTAAGAGAAAATATTCCGTTGGTTGTCATCTTGGGGTTTCAATATGGAAACCACGTTGATGGATATCTCTATAATCGAATTGGGTACATTATGGAATCAGAATGTAATATTGGATTCGTGATTACTAATTGAGTACCAATAGGGAGTATAATAGTAGCATGACCAAAGCTTTTTATGATCCTAAAAATTCAACTGTACTTTAGGTGCTAATGGAGCATCACTATGATGCCAATGATGATTACTCATTAGAGTTTATCATACATTTAGACCTGAAGTATTGTAGGAATTTTCTAGAATTCATATGGTAAGTTGCGGTTAATCGCAAAAACGCAATAATGAGGATATTTGGAACAACATAACTTTTATTCTCAAGTGGACATGAAGTCCTAGAGATAAAATTATGGCCAAACATAGTTGGCATTTGGGCAAAATTATTGCCTTGTGTTGTTCATATCACTTATTGAGAGCTAGCCAGTGCATTGATTTGCATCCTTTGAGATACACATATGTGTGATCTGGATGTGTATGGTGCTTTATTTAAATAAAACTCCATATTTAAATTGATCATGAGCAAGTGATGCTCTCTTATGAGGAGCATCAAATATTGGTATCAATCCATAGAGCATTAAGTTTAACCTTACGTCCATTGACCATGTTGGATAATGGAAACCATCAAGAGCGATTAAACTTCTTTGATGGTCATTTATCCAACACGAGGCAAACCATCAAACATTTTTAAGTAAAACTTAAAATGTTGAGGTGTGTTGTAATGAGATGCAAAATAAAGACAAGATAAATCTTGTATTAATGATGGTGTATCTTATTTACATAACAATATAATGGAGGTAGTCGATCACCATGAAGGTGTAGACCTCGAATTGGGCATAATCTGTGTTAACAGTAGATGCCAAATTGTTAATGTAAATTGTATGAACATGTCTAAAGGTAGTCATCAATTAATGATGTAGACCTTGTTTAATTCGCAAACGTATTGGGTACGCACGTTGAGGATAGTCACTAAGTATTGCTTAGTGTAGATCCCGCAGTAGCAACTATGGTGCTAGAGTGGCTAATACGGATGCAGAATTAATGGTAGTTATCTTTTATAAAAAGATGTAGACCAAATGTTCTAAGTGGTAATGTTGGGTACGCACATTGAGGATAGACACTAAATATTGTTTAGTGTAGATCCCGCAGTAGCAATTGTGGTGCTACCTTGTGGAGTGGCCAACAAAACGATTATAGACGTGTTATACAATTGATTAATGAGAAAAATACACATAACTTGTTGCATCCATTATTTAAACGCGTAGTGCTTTGAAATTGGAAAAACGTAAAATTAAGGGTCTTAATTAAAATGATCGATTGCAAAAGAAATAAATTAATAAATAAATATGCAAGATCATGGTCGCTAGGGATATTATCTATCGGATTTGTCATACATACCGGGACAAATACTTTGAATAATATCACAAATGGATATTTTACAATGATAAAATATCATAGGTACAAATACATTTAAAGTCAGCGACTAAACATAAGAGTAATATTTTACAGCACATAATTACTGGAGACTAACAGAGTCTTATGCGAATTATTGCTGAAATTAAATCAACTAAATAATAAAGATAATAGGCCAGCCAGCCATGTGGATTGGAAATGAATCCACGTTCATTAGCTTGGCCCATCAAGCGTGCACAGGACGAACAGCAGGAAGGGAGGTCCGAGCGTAGGCCATTGGGCCATCTTCACGGCCTCTTTAGAGGCATCTCTGGCAGGCAGCAGGGTTGCAACCCTACTCCACGCCGCTGGACACCAGGAAACAGCCGCCGCCACTTGACCACCCCGCCGCCGTTCACCACTGTGCAGCCGCTGCTCGCCTGATTCAGTTGGAGGAGGACTCCCCCTCATCGGGAGAGTAGAAGCCGCTGCCGCCGACGGCCATGTTGAGGACTTCCGCGCTCGGGAGGCCAAGATCCGTCGGGTTCCAGGCGCCGGTGCGGCGGAGTCCGGGGCGCCGGTCCACTGCCGCCGTCTTGCGACCGAGGAGGCGCCGGAGCATCGAGGTTGGCAGGGCCTCGGCCGGAGGAGGACTCGGGAGGGCATGAGCCTTCATGCGCGCTGCAGCCTCGGCGCGTGTCTTGGGCGGAGAAGCCGGTGCCTCTGCCGCCGGAGGAACCGAGGGGCCGGCGATGTAGTACGGTGGTACGCCGGTCCTTGCCGCTCGCGTGCCACCAGGGTTGATAAGTATGCCGCTTCCAGGGCCGGACACGACTGCATCCTCTTCTTCAATCTCCACAGCGTCGAGCGCGGGTGTAGCCTGAGTGTTCAGGAACCATGGATCGAGCGGGGGAACGCCCGTCCTTGTCACCACTGGAGTCGGAGAGGCTGAGTGTGGGCGACGGTGCGGCATCAGCGTGAATTCCTTGCAGAAATCACACCAGTAGCGTGGCGGTGCTGGTGTCGGAGACATCGGTTCCTCCATGGGAACGGCAACCACTTCATCAACGGGCGGCGCCGGTGCTTCGACAATTGGGGGCGCCGGGGCCTCGACCGCTTGTGGCGCAACATTGCTTGGGCCAGCACCGTCCATGCCTCGGCGAGGAGACGGGGGCTGGCTCTGCAGACGCGGTGCGAGCGGAGAAGCCTGGCGGCCGCGACGAACTGGGCTCCAGCGGCGTCCTCGACGAGCATCCTGTCGGAGATTGCGAACAGCAGAAGCAAAGATGCGGCCACATCCACTTCCATTTACGGCGCTGCGGCGAACACGAGGCCCAAGGCGCTCGAAGACGCTGCGGCGCTGTCCATGGTGACGGATGGGGCCATGGCGCATTCCTCCGACGCGGCGAAGTGCGAAGAACAGTTGACGAACAACATGCGAAGGTAGGTTGATGTTGATTCGCGTCATGGTTCTTACCGTGGGGTTCAGAGGCATGTGCCTCTGCGTTGTTCTTGCCTCTTGTTCAGAAGAGCAAAGTGCTGATAACGTGTTAAAGCGTGAAAGTAAATGAACAAGATTTGGGAACAACAGTTGAATGATTTCATTGATCTTTGAATATATATATATATATATATAGGGAGAACCGGGAGGACGCGTCCCTTCACCAAAGGACGCGACCGTACACTGGAGAGTTGCGTCCGTACGAGGAGGGACGCATCCGTACACCAACGGATACACCCGTTGGGTTTACAAGGTTAACTGCTAATCAGTTATTGGTCTAATCTAATGGCTAGGATTAGCCCTAACCTATGGATGAGATTATCTCTAATCTTCTGATTTCTAACAATCTGGGCCTTCTGGGGCAGCTTAATGCCCCCATTTTGGTTCCTCCCCTGAAACGTATTTCCCGCCTGCGCGTAGTGTGTACTCACCATTAGGCAATCTATATAACCTAAATAGATGCAATCCACTAAGTGTCATAATTGTATTTCTCTCAATCCTATGCTGCCATGTCATCAACCCACTAAGGTTATTCTCAGTGAGAGTTTCATAGGAGTTTTATGCATATTAATTAACATATCATATAGGATTATATGGTGACATGACATAGAATTTAAGAAGAAAGAGAAGAAACTAGTTTCATCTATATGAAACTCACCTACACGAATACCAACACTCTATGAGTCTTGAAATTAAATGCAATATAGATCCTATGAAACCACAATATGAAATTATGCATTGGGATAGATAGTTTCAAACATTATTTCACAGTCTTCTTACTTACGTGGCTATCTTGGAAACATCAACATGAAACTCTCCACTGAGATTAGCCTAAGTGTTATGCTTCCACATCATCAATCCATTAAGTGTTATGCTGCTACATCATCAACCCACTAAGTATCATAATTTCTATTTTTCTTGATCATATTTTCATATATTTCCACTATGCTACGGTTTATCAAAAGTATAAATAAATTAAGCAGAAGCCCAGCTGCCAAACTTCTTATTTATCAATTAAATATTACTCTAACATACAAGAGTTAAAATTCCCTCTCTTTATTTCCTTATTATTGCCTCATGAACGTCATTTTCATTTATCAATTTATTTCCTTTTATTATTGCCTCATGAACGTTATTTTTATTTATCAATTAGATATTAATCTATTTAATATTAGTAAATATATTCACATTTGTTACAAAAAATACAAACAATTCGTTTCCTACCGTCTTCTATCTTCTAATAATGATGCATCCCACTAGAAAACGTTAATTTATATTTCTCTCAAACCTCATTGATCCACCACGATGAAAGAAGCACCCCTTCATTCACCTTCTGGCCTACCTCTTCATTTCTCTCATGTTTGTAACTTGAACTTCTTATATGTACATCGACTTTAGTATTTAAGCATATCTTATATACAACCATACAATATATCTCCAATGTTAAAATTGGCTGCAACTTCATATCACCATCTTTTCAATACACTCAACTTCAACATTTTTGTCCTGATGTATTATATTATATTAAAGCTGTCTAATAGGCGGTTTTATGCAATAACAAGTATTGAGATGACTTAACAAACAACCTCTATAATAAGTTGTCTTTCTCTTGTCTCATAATAGATTAACATAAAGAAGGAAGGAACGAGAACATACTGAAAACTAATGTTCAATGCATGTCAATCACCGGTTCAAACAACAGGTCAACTTTTTCAATAAATGCATCCTAATATATATATATACACAAAAAATCCAGATGTTGATGAAATTCCATTTTTTGGGGTACTTTTAGTAGATTTTACTCTGCTTATCCTTCAGTTTAATTTAGTTTGAATTTCGATGTATTCTGTAATGTAAATAGAATGAAATTTCAATAAAAAAGGAGTCTTCATGTCCCGTTATCGAGGGCCTTGTTTAAAAAAAAATACACAGTCTGGGAGCTTTACCAGGACTCACTAGAAAAAGGTCTAAAGGTCTAAATCCCGAAGTAATCAGAAAAAGAAATTCCATTCTAGGAAAAAGAGCAATATCGTATTCGTCTTCAAGAAAAACAGAAATTGCGTTTTCATTATGGTCTGACAGAACACCAATTACTTAGATATGTACACATCGCTGGAAAAGCAAAAAAGATCCACAGGTCAGGTTTTACTACAATTACTTGAAATGCGTTTGGAAACACTATAGTTTGTAGGAGTGTACTTAACAGAGTGCAGTAACACAGTATCATTATAGAATCACCGACAAAGAATTACAAACATCCAGGAGGCAACACCACAATAGTACACCCGTAATAAAGTAATAAAGTAACCAAATAAATTTGAACATTTTGTAATTTTGTGTGTGTATATATGTTCTTTTTACTTCATGATAATCAAGTACCTAGTTTTGTTAAGCGATCAAGTACCTAATTTTCCTTAGCATCTATTTTAAGTATCAAATGGCACAAGTCATTATACCTGAAACTCAGATAGAATCAAAATAGCATAATATAATATGGAGTTAACAACCAGTTTAAGCATCTCACCTGCTTGCAAAGATCTTCCAAAAACTCTGAATAAGCCATTCGAGCCGAGATCGGCTGCCGCCAATCAAACAACTCGGCGGCTTGGGGTGCCCCCCTCCATGACCGTTAGAGCGCCCCTCCTCCTCAAATCGCTTCAAGAGGATCAGTGACTATAGAGGATTTTCACAGACACCTAGTCATTATATGAGCATTTTAATGTCATAGAAGAAAATGAACCCAACTAACACATAAAATAGTGATATCGATCATTTGAACAGAAAAAACATTGTTTAGTTAGGCATCCAATTAACCTGAATGTCTAGGTGGTCCTCACTAAAATGCAAAATCTTAGGACAGAGTAGATAACTTTGCTTTGGAAAGAATTGTAGCTTAGTCTACTCATATTTGGAAAGACCATCACTGCATTTCCATTAGAAGACTCGTGCCATTTTGAACTCATACCTAAGATCAAATTGAATTCAGGTCAGAAAATAATGCAAATAAGGAAACAACACTTTTATTGGTTATCAAAGAATGGAACACTAAAGCAGTCTGCTCATAGAGGGCTTCATCCACTTCCTTGGATTCGTCAACCGTTTATTGCCAACCATCATCTCTTACAAACCTTGGAGGTGGACCACCTTCGCACAAACTGTAGAACACGAAAATCATCATTGGACCTGATGAATACATCAATGAACATGAATGGACCTGAGAATCATTTTCATATGACAGTGAATCCATCCACCAACACAAATGTGTGCCACTATAGTGTACATGTAAATTGGTATGTGATTTATTTTTTTCACTTCACGCCTGCTGGAAATTATTTGCTCTGGTCAAGACATGCATCTCACGTATTCAGTATTCACAAGTGCACAATTGCAGAATCACTTGCGGATATCTTCAAATAAAAGCATGAAGTATGAACGATACGGTACAAAAATTAACCAATGCGCTCCACACAAAATTGAGAACTACGGGTCCACTGTGAAGTGTGAACTATATCTTTGTACACAAGACAATTGGGAGAAAGACTGGGAGAGGCTAATACCTTTTTGAGCCGAAGGTGGCCTGCAGCAGAGAGACGTAGGAAAGGAGCAGGTTGAGAGCGTCAGGGTGGACGCTCGCGGCCGCGGTGGTGCCCAATGGGATCTCCCAGCGCGAGGACGCGGAGAGGGAGGGTTGGGCCAGCGGGGGGTCCCCTTGATGGGCAAGGAGTGGCAGAGGATCTTCGGGAGCACATTGGGGGAGGTGTCGTTTTCTTACTTTTTCCAGGAGGGGAGGTTGAGCATGGTGTAGGCAAGCTTAACCTTGTTGCGGATGCCGCCAAGCGACTTGAACTCGGCGGCGGGCTTGTGCACGGCGAGGGACTCTATGGGGTGCTGCTACGCCCACTCGAATTGCACAAGCGCAAAACAAACCAAGAAGCAGAGTTCCTCAGTCATATCAGCAAGAACAGAGCAACCGCATCCTTGAACCAGCCAAAAAGGACAAATCTTTGAAGCCCTCACTCCATCACGACCGTTGTTCAAGACTGCGATGCACAGAGCAATGTTTCCGCTACCTCACCACTCCATGCTGAGGCTTTGAGCCTTCTTTTTGCAATGCATGTGTTATCATCTTTGCAGGTTCATAATTGTCCTTGTTACGGAGATAACGTTACGCTAATAGAATGGCTAAACAACAATCATGAAGCTCCAGATTGGCGCAGCCGTCAAGTGGGCGAGGACATCAAGGCGCCATTAGTTACAAGATTAATTCATCCTTCCATCATATATCCAGGAGCCACAATGAAATTGCTGATGCTCTAGCAAAGAATGCTCACTGTCTAAATGTTTCTTTTGAGGCTAGTTGTGGAAATTGTTTCCATCAGCACGGATGTAACGTTATCAATAATCTATGTAATATGCCACCTTGGGTTAACTGTTGTAAATTTCAATGCCTTTAATGATATTTCTGCCCTTTTGGGCGTTTTCCCTCAAAAATAAAAAAAAGACTGATGCAAGAACAGGAGGCGCAAGCACAAGCAGGGGTTGGAGCAAGGCCCGGGGGCGGTCCCGGAGAAATTTGGAATTTTGCCATAATCAGAAGTGGGCTTTGCCATTTCGTCATCGCCCAATTGAATTTCACTATTTTGCCATTATAAAATTGCGACGCACCGCTGGAATGACTTTTCGAAATTTTCCGATTCGTTTTATGAATTACTACCTCCGGAAACAGATAGAAAATCCCCCCCCCTCGCCCTTCGTCCTCTCCATCCTCCTCTCTCGACCTTCTGCGGCGGTTAGGTCTTGGTTGCGGCCCGGACCCCAAATCAAGAAGAGCGAGATGATGCAGGAGGCTCAAGTAATTAAAGACATTTTAATTTCCTTTTGCAATGATTCTGGGCAGGTTCCTAACTGGAGTAAATCCTCAATTCTTTTTAGCACAAACACTCCTATGGTCACTTGTGAAAATATCAAAAGCCTCTTTCAAGTTCCCTTGATGGATCACAACTCAACTCACCTAGGCCATCCCCTTTTCACTTCTCACATCCCTAAGTCCAAAGTTTATGCCTTCTTGAAAAATAAATTCAAAGCTAAACTTAGTGACTGGAAGGTTGACAATATCTCCCATCCAGGACGAACCACCCTTATAAAATCTGTTTTTTCTTCTATCCCTATTTATTATATGTCTCACATTCTTTTTCCCAAAACCTTTACTGATGAGCTTACCCGCATTATCAGACATTTCTGGTGGAAAGGTAATAATCCTGACAATAGTAAAAAACCTCTTTGCCTTTCCTCCTGGGACAATTTATGCATTCCTAAAGGAGTTGGTGGCCTAGGTATTAGGGACTTAGCTATTGTGAATGAAGCTTTAATCACAGGCTTGGCTTGGAGGATGCTTGATGAGCCTAACACTCTGGGCAAGAATTCTGAAAGGTAAGTATTTTCCTCATACCTCCTTTTGGAGAGCAAACACTCAAGGATCTAAATCATGGACTTGGGAATCGATTTTAAAGGTAAGAAAGCACTTGATTAACACAATTCATTGGCAGCTTTTCGATGGTAATGTTTCAATCTGGAATGAGCCTTGGTGCCCCATGTGGGAGAACATCTATAACTTCATAACAAATGAAGCCATGTGCTCTAACCTTCCGATTAAAGTCTCCGAGCTCTGGCTCCGAGAACCTAAAAGATGGAATATTCCTCTTATTAATCTTCTTTTTGGACCAAATTTTGCCAATCATATATTGCAAATCTGGGAGATGGACTGCTCAGAGTGCCTACAAGCTTATCCATGAAGGTGCAATACAAAAAACAGTAAGTAAGGTTAATTTATCTTTGGAGGCCAAAGCTGTTATTGATCAAATTTGGAAGAATAAAAAGATTCTCCCTAGAGTTCAAATGTTCATATGGAGACTTATGACAAAAAAACATAGCTAATGCGCAAAGAGTGAATAGAAGGATCAACAAAATCCCTGCCACTTGTTCAAGATGCAACCAGGTAGAAAACGATGAGCATCTTTTCTTTCATTGCAACTTCTCTAGAGCTGTGTGGTTTGCTTCTTCTCTTGGCATAAGGACAGATAACCTTCAAGGTTCATGTGCTTATATTGTTAATTTTATTTTCTCTCACATGAATCTTTCAGAAAATGTTGATCTTGCTTGTTATATCCTTTGGCATATCTGGAAAGCAAGGAATGATCTAAAGTTCCAAAATAAATCTTGCTCGATCCATTCTGTGATTATTCGTGCCAAAGGGGACCTTAAAGCACAATATAGTGCCTACAATATTGAACAATTTTTGTTCAACGATCAAGTCAACAATGATCCTGCACCCTCTGGACAGGTTGAAGATAATCTTTTTCTTGATGACAACTGTCATTGTAAAACAGATGCATCTTTTCATCATAACCAGGAGACTGGCTTGGGTATCTACTTTGCTAATACAAGCGACCAATCTCCTTGGGCATTGCAAATCCAAGAAAAAACCACATGTGCTGCTTCTCCTTTGCATGCTGAGGCCCTTAGCCTCTATCTTGGAATGCTCCTTGCTTCTATTTTGCAGGTAGAGGACTGTGTTTTCTTCACAGATTGTTTGCCTCTTGCTCAATGCATAAATACTACCGGAGATGATGTACCAGAATGGACAGCAAGGCCTATCATTGAGACATAAAGAACATCAAGAATCAAATTCATGGTTCATGCCATCACATTCCTAGGGAATCAAACATTGTCGCGGATTCTTTAGCTAGGAATGCCGGTATCTCTGAAATTGGCACATTTGAATTCAGATGTTCTAATGTCAGTCACATTGGTGCTTGTCCCTTTGAAGATAAATTTTGTAAATGGCCTAGTTGGGCTAAACTCTGTATGGTTTCATGTATATGAATAAAAGCCTTTATGGGCATTTCCTTCAAAAAAGAAGAAGAGCGAGATGGCCGACGCGATCCCCCGCTCGCCGACGAAGCCGGAGTTGTTTGCCGACTGTGTGTTCCTGTTCCGATCGGGCCGCGTCCACTACTACGACGACGCCGACGCCGCGGCCGCGGCCGTGGCAGACGACACCACCGCCGTCGCAGTTGATACTTCCACCAACGAGTCTGGCTACATCTCCTTCACGCTGAGGCCTCCGTGGAAGGTATCCTACCTCGATCTGCACTGGCCGTACGGCATACCCGAGTCTCCGGTCGACGCACCCTTTCCCGCATATCCTTCTGCCGTGACCCGTGAGCTCCCACGAGAACCTCGTTCTTCTCCGCATCGCCTCTGCCAGGATGAATCACAGGTTTGGCGCCCCAGATCTGTTCGTCTACACGTTCGGCCCCTCGTCTCCCCCACCATCGGTGCGGCGCCTCCCAGCGTGCACGGAGATGACGCAGGACTTGGCTTGCGGGAGAATGTTCTTGAAGGTGGACACCAACCTTGGGATCCTGTGCCGCGGCGGCGACCCAAACAACTACGTGGTGGCAGACCTCGTCGTGTCCTGGAAAGAAAGGAGCTTTCCCGACGAACACGACTTCACCACCAACCCGCCTGAGATGTTTGCCGCGCTCTGTACATTCTCCTCCAAGAAGGGGCATTGGACGACCAAAGAGATGCTTGCTCCGCAGCCGCATGGCCAGGGCCAGTTCCCTTACCTCTGGTACTGCGACAGGGTGGTCCCCTTCGCCGGTCGTTTCCTGTGCTGGGTAGACTTCTACAGCGGTATAGTGTTCTGTGACTTCTCCGATGAGGACTCACCTGTGCTCCATTGCACACCTGTCCCTGGCAACCAGAAAATTTCGGACAAGAGGCTGATCGAGAGGTACTGCCCCGAGTCATTCCGGAATGTGTCTGTCAGCCAAGGCATGATACGTTTCGTTAACATCGACAACGACTGGCAGGACCTCCAAACAAGTGACCGGGCAATCACTGTTTGGAATCTGATGATGACGGGTAATTGCTGGAGCTGGGAGATCCAACATAAGATCAACCTCGATGACCTATGGGCGGATTGTGGCCACAAGGATCTGGACCTGCCGGCGCCCCTCATGCCTGAGCTCCCTGTCCTGAGCAAGAATGACCTGGATGTACTGTGCTGTGTGCTGAGGGAAGACAGGTTTTCGGGGAGGACTTGGATAATTCATGTTGACCTGAAGCAGCTGTCGTTTGTCATATGTGTCCTGCATAACAATGAACAGATTGTCTGCCAAAGAGATGCTATTGATAATAAGGAACACAATAACTTCTTGCCCTTGGTGCCCTGGCTTCGCTGTGATATCCCTAGATACCTGAACCAACCACAAGGTAATTAGAAGGTCACAGGGCTCGTATAACACCAGCCTCATTTTAGTTTTTGTCTTCCATTCAACTGTTGCTCTGCTTGTCTGCCTTGCTTGTGTTGGAATATATATAAATAATACTGCCAGTCTAGGGAATATGATTTCGAAGAATACCTTTGTTGTGGTTCACGTTAAATAGCTATTGTATACTGTGTTCTTGCTGTTTAGATCTCTTCAACATATTTCCATTTGAAAAATCTTTTAGCAGCGGCCTCCAGATTAGTCATATGATCATGTATTCACTGCTTTACTATTTTTCTCAGTGTCTCACATTCTTTGAGTTCTCTGTTGTATCACTAGATTGTAGCATCACCCTTGTTTATAGGAAGACTAATTGAAGACTTAATTGTGTGTTGTATTTTTTTAACTGTTGAAATATCGAGAAGTTAATCTATAGCTGGTGCACTAGCCTGTGGACTACGATATAGACTGACGGTGTCTTGGTTCTTGGGCCATGGTATTTCTTGAATTCTATAATCTTCTGTTGCTTAAGCTTCAGCTAGTTTTCAATAATATATCCATGAAATATGTGGTTTCTGAAAACTTTAAAAGAGTTCATCCTAGCTTGGTAAATTCGCTGTTAACTGTTTATTGCAAGGAAATTTATTTTGATATAGCTGTTTTAAGTAAACTAGGTTTGGAATTAGGGATTTGTGGAGGCAATGGAATTAGAGATCATCCATATTACCGTCTGTTTGGTTCGATGGTTTGAACCAACCCGGACGGAGCCGACCCATCCTTCGCAGTGTTTGGATGGAAGACAAGAGGGTTGGGTTGGCTCCACGGTAGAATATTCCCTCAAGATGCGGGTTCGTTTCCTTCCACGAAATCTGAGGGACGGAGCCGACCCGCTCGGATTCCGTCCGCTTTCCGTGTTTTTCCGTCGCCTCCCCAACTCCGCTCTCCGTCGCCACCACCCACCACCATCTCCGCCGCCTTCCCTTTGCGCCCCCCACACTTCCGCGGCCGACCAGCGCCATACCTCCATGGCGCCGCCCTCCTCAAGCCCGCCGGCCGCCTCCCTCCTCCCTCCTCGGCCGGCGCGGCGCATCCATGGGTCGGCCGCGCGCGGCGCGTCCCCTGCTCGGCTGGCGAGGCACATCCCCGGCTCCTGCGCGAGCCCCGCGCGGCCATAGCGGTGGCGGTGGAGGAGCTCCGCGCGTGGCCACGGCGGTGCCGGAGGAGCTCGCCCGCGGCGGTGGAGGAGCTCGCCCGCACGCGTGGATCCAGCCGCCCCGAGCTCGGCCGTGAGCGGATCCAGCGGTGGCGGCGAGCTCGGGCGCGGATCCAGCGGCGAGCTCGGGCGCGGATCCAGCGGCGGTGGCGAGGTCCGGCGACGGGGTGAGGAGGCGCTGCCAGGGGGCGAGGTGGCCGGCGGCGGGACGAGATGGCCGGCGGCGGCGGGACGAGGCGAGTGGAGAGAGAGGAGACTGACATGTGGGGCCCACTAACGGAGTTAGTGTTGCCATCCAACCCGGATTCCTAATTTCTTCAACCAAACATGTGATGGGTTGACTCCGTCCCCAAAATCAGACAGGCAACCAAACAATAGATGGGTTGGCTCCGTTCTCAAAATGAGGGTTGGAGCCAACCCAACCCACTGGTCCCGCAACCAAACACACGGTTAGTTTGCTCTTGCCAAGAAAAACAATGAAACCTGGTGCCCCTGTACATTGTTATCTTTTACCTTGACATCATACTCCCTCCGTCTTGAAATGTAGGTCATTCTAGGATTTTTCCAACAGATTATGGAGATGGAGAAAATACTCTTCTATCTCTAATTATTAAGCATTGGGACTCTATTTGAGTAATTTTTCTCGAACACACAGGAGAGCTGCGTATCTTTATATTAAGAGAGAAAGAGCAGTCCAATTACAAAAAAATCATTCCACACCTTGGACCATAGCGAGGAATGATCTGAGCTAGAAATGCCAATTACACAAACTCACGCTTGAAGGACCTGACCATAACACCCCTTACTACTAGACCTGCACCACCTCCCTCTCAAGGAGCAAGGCAGCAAGCCTCTTAGCCCCCGAGAGTTGCCAAAGGTGAGATTCCTCCTGAAAGGCCTGCAGAGCCACCTGCATATTTGGGGCAGCCCCATCAAAAACACAACTATTCCTATGCTTCCAAAGGATCCATGCACCCAGGATGCACAAGGAGTTAAAGCCTTTTCTATGCTGCTTCTGAATTTTCCTTTCGGCCTTCTTCCACCAATCAGCGAACACTACACTCCTTGTGGGCATCAGTCGATCCAGGTTCAGGGGCTTCAAAATGGCAAACCAAAATTGCCTAGCAAAGACACAAGAAGTCAGGATGTGTTGGATGGTTTCCTCCTCCTGATCACAAAGAGGACAGCGATCTGGGTATGGGAGGCCTCTTTTTTGCAGGCGGTCAGCAGTCCAACATCGATTCCTAATAGCCAGCCACACAAATGTTTTACATTTTCCAGGGGCCCAGGTCTTCCACACTTTCTTCCATGGTTCAAAGGTGATGGCACCAACGAAGAAGTTCTTATAGGCTGATCTTGATGAAAAAATTCCCGAGGCTTCTAGCTTCCACTGGTGAATGTCCTTTGTGTCATTCAGGTTAACATTTGCCAACATGTCCCAAAGCTCAAGGTATTCTGCTAATCCCCTCCATCCAAGAGCTCCTTGTATATCTGTAACCCAAGTATTTCCCTGCAATGCCTCAAATACTAATCGCCTTTTTCTGATTCGCAGAGATACACATTTGACAACATTTGGTGCTAGATCCTCAAGACGGCTGCCATGTAACCAACGATCAGTCCAAAAACAAGTTGTTCTACCATTACCCACCAAAGATTCAGTGGCTACAGCAAACATAGAAACTGCATTGGGGTAAACTGGAATTTCAAGACCAGCCCAAGGCCGAGCAGCTCCAGTTTTCTCAAGCCAAAGTCATCTCATTTGCAGCGCCCAACCCATGATTTCGAGGTTATGAATGCCCAGTCCTCCAAGGTCAATGGGTCTCATTACCTTCTCCCAGGCTACTAAACAACAACCCCCATTGGCCTGTTTCCTGCCTGACCAAAGGATGCCTCTTCTTATTTTATCAATAGCTCGAAGGAACCACTTGGGGACTTTAATAGCGATCAACAAATGAATAGGAATTGCAGTGAGCACAAACCGTACAAGCACTGCTCGACCAGCTAATGTTAGCAAGGAAGCTCTCCACCCTGGCAATTTGTTTGCTATCTTCTCGATCCAGGTGAGTAAGTCTCCTCTTCTCAGTTTTTTATCAGAAATAAGCAGCCCCAAGTAAGTAGTGGGAAAACTGGCAGTGTTGCACTATAGTGTGTTGTTTACTTCCTCCAAAACCCCCTCATCACATTGTATGGGTATTACACAACTCTTCTGTAGATTGGTTTGCAGCCCTGAGGCTTCACCAAAACAGCGCAGAATGTCCTTTGTGAGCTGTAAATCTTCTTCAGTTGGTCTGATAAACAGAGCCACATCATCTGCATACAATGAGAGCCTTTGCCCGGTGGACAGTAGAGGAGAAAGTAATCCTTCAGCTTCAGCCTTGAGAAACAGACTGTTTAGAACATCCATAACTAAAATAAATAGCATCGGGGAGAGAGGATCCCCTTGGCGCAGATCTTGCTGATGTGAAATAGAATGCCCTGGTTCTCCATTAAGCATAATTTGGGTGGATGCAGCATGTAACAAGTTGGAGATGATAGTTCGCCAGGCAGGACCAAATCCCAAGTGTGAAAGAATCTCCAACAAGAAAGACCAGTCCACTGAATCAAATGCCTTTGAGATATCTAGTTTCAAAAAGAGGCTCGCAATTTTATGGTGATGGAGCACCTTAATAGTCCGCTGCACTAGCATGAAATTATCATGAATACATCTGCCCCTTATGAAGGCACTCTAGTTGGTAGCAACTAAAGTATTCAGCAGAGGGGCCAAACGGTTTGCCAGCAATTTGGTGACCAGTTTAGCAAAGCTGTGAACCAGACTAATTGGGCGATAGTCCTTTGCTTCAAGAGCTTCTAATTTCTTGGGGATCAGAGTTAGATATGCTGAGTTTAGCAGCTCCAAATGTCTCAAATCACCTTGATGAATTGACACCAATGCAGCCAATACATCCGCTTTAATAATCTGCCAGCAGGATTTATAGAAACAGCCAGTAAAACCATCTGGGCCTAGAGCGCGATCCGCAGGCATAGCATTGATGGTGGCCCATACTTCCTCCTCAGAGAAAGGTGCCTCAAGACTTGACAGATCAATACCTGCCCGATGAAATGCAGACAAATCCAAAGAAGCCGTTCTATGTCTTGTCTGGCCTAAGATTCCCTCAAAATGCTCCAAGAGGACCTGGTGCTTATCTTCTTGAGCCGTGACCACCTGATCATCAACCAGCAGTTTATGGAAGAAGGTTGTATTGGCATCACAATCTTTCAGATAATGAACTCGGGATCGAAGACGAGCAATTGTCCTATGAAAGGATGACAGGACCAAACAGTGCTTCTTCAGTTTGCGTCTCAGCCAAATTTCCTCCACAGACAGCTCTCTGATGGTCCTGGGCCAATTCAAGGTTATGGAGAATGTGGCGAGCCAAAGCCAGCTGTGAATTAATGTTCCCGACTTGTTTTTGACTCCAAGATTGAAGCGCTTTTGCAAGTCTTTTCAACTTGATTGAAATTCTCAAGAGAGGAGAACACTCCTGTACTGGACTCTCCCAAGATTTTTGCACAGTTTCATGGAATCCATCTAATCTTGTCCAGAAACTCTCAAAATGGAATCTCCTCTTGCCAATGAAGCGTTCCCTGAGTCCCAAGATAAGAGGGCAATGGTCAGACATTTCAGTGGCATGAGTTTGCAGCACACAATCCATATAGATGTCTTCCCAGTCATTGGTGCACAACACACGATCAAGTTTGACGAGCGTTGGTGAATCCCTTTCATTGGACCAGGTATATCTTCTCCCTAGGAGAGGAATTTCTTTCAGTTCTAATTCATTGACAAACCATCGAAAATGCCCCATCAAAGCTCGATTAATGTTCTCATTATTTTTGTCCTCCGAGCAATAGATCATGTTAAAGTCACCAGCAAGCATCCAAGGACCGTGGCAGTATGATCGTACCTCACGAAGTTCATCGAGGAAAGCCAATTTCTCATCATCTCAGTGTGGCCCATACACACCAGTGAACCACCAGGGCGGATCAACTTGGTTGCTGAAAAGCACAGAAACTGAATGACGATGAACACGATGTTGTGAGACCTCAAAGCTCCCCTCCTTCCAAGCCACCAGAATGCCTCCTCTAGTTTGCTGTGCTGGCAGAAACACGAAATTGGTGAAATCTCGACCAAGGAAGGTAGTGACATCACGTTCTGTAATATTAGATAACTTTGTTTCCTGTAAACAAACCACCGCTGGCTTGGAATCATCAACAACCTTCCTCAAATTGTCTCTTCTTGCTTGATCATTAAGGCCCCTTACATTCCAAATAAGAACATTGGCTCTATCCATTGACATCAATAATTAGGACTTGACCACGATGAAAGAAAAACCCTCAACACACAAAACCTGTTGACAAGTCCCTAACAAGTTCATCTTCTGATGGAACCACCCATCCAAAAAGAGCTGACAGGGCTGCAATATGGTCTCGGCTCGGATGATCCCGGTAGAAAGACAAGTACCGTTCAAGGGCTTCATCCGAGATCTTTCCGTCATCATCAGTGAACCCAAGCTTCCGACAGACAGTGGTTGTAGAAATTCTATCAAATTCAGGAGGAAGTTTTGCAATCCGTCGACTTCGACGTGGCATGTTTACCGGTCCTGCTGTTTTCTTTCTTCTCTTGTTGACAGCGGGCACAGGAACAAGAGCATCCACTTTCTTGGTAATCCGATCGATGAACTCCGCAACAGCATCAGGCGAAGGTGGAGGATCCCATGTCTGACGGGTGTGCGAGTAGATGATCAGGTTGTCAGGTAGCACCCTAAACATGGGTGTTGCAATAGTGCAGGGGTTCGGTTCGTCCCTGGTGATCGCGGGGATAGCCGGTCCAATCCTGGTGGTCACCTCCTCAAGTTCTAGGGCAACGTCCCCAAGCGCATCGCGCTCATCCCGGGTCACCAACTCGACAGCCGCGCCTGAAGAAATTACAGGGGCCGGAGTTGCGACAGCAGGAGAGGGACGCAAGGGGGAGCCGCAGATCAGAGTTGCGCCACCGTTATCAGCGAACTCCGTGGCCGCCAGGATCAACAGATTAAAGCCCACCCTCTCGACAGCCACATCCAGAGGTGGCGGGGCCGTAGAAGCAGAGAGCGGAGCGGAGATCACAGCAGACTCCGTGGTCGCCTCCGCCTCCGCCTCCAGAGCCGGATGTGGACCCGACCGCATGAGCTCCGGGGCTGACGTGACATAATTCTCCTCAGACTGACCACGGTCAACAGCCGCCGCGCCCACCAACATAGAATCAGGTGCCGCCTCCAATGTCTCCACGAGTGCTGGGCTGGGATCCTCGGGAACCCGCGAGTTGTCAATGCGAACCGCGGCCAGCTCCATGGCCCCTTCGTGCACCGCGTCGAGCGCCTCGGGAATAGAAGAAACATCAATTAACTGCGGCTGCACAGGACCCGACGCGTCGTTTTGGGGAGAATCCCGGCGCCCAACGATCAGAGGACCCAGCCGCGAATGCACCGGGGCTCAGTGGGCCCCAATCGACGCAGGGGCACCCCGCTCCACCAGCGCTGGAGAAGACGCCGGAGAAGGATGTCGCTGCCACTGCCGACGGTGAGCATCGTCGTCAGCCGGAGGAGAGGGTGGTGGCCCATCGTCCTGCCCCGCCAGGCCTCCAAGCGGTACCACCGAGATGGAGATGGGGTAGCGTTGACAATGTCGTTCCCGAGCGAATCGGCCCGACGACACCTCTGGCTCAGGAATTTCAAGGTCCATGATCGGCGGAATGGTGCACGGGTTTGAGCACCAAGTCGTCAGGTGGAACGACGACCTCTACCCCTCTGTCTCCGGAAGCACGCCGTAGGGAAGGCACCACTCATTGAGGAGTTGCGCCGCAGTGTCCAACTCCCACGCATGAGCCGGGATTCCGCGGAGCTCGATCTGCGCCGTTACCGGCAGGACGCCGGCTGTCGAGCCACTGAACCGTGACCATCGCATCAAGTGTAGACGACCAGGAGGTAGAATGAATGGCCGGCCCGCATTGAAAATTCGAGAGGCCGTGGCTTCATCCGGTGAAATCAAGAGAAAGCTCGCCAGTCCCATGGGATAGATGGCCAACGAGGCTTCCTCGATCTCAAACCGATGAGCGATCTCCGGCACGATTACTGCCGCCAATTCTTCCGGATTGTCCGTGATCACCAACACAACCAGTGCGCGTCCGGTGAGCAGTTCCTCCCGCCGCGAGATGGTGGCCGATCGAGCAATCAGCCGTCGCGGCCGATGCGGCTGGGCGGTGGCCTCGAGTTGTTGATCCGCCGAGGGCGAAGTAGAGGAAGGGGGCTCTCCGGAGTCCTCCGGCGCAGGGGCCGCCGAACCGTGGTGGTTTCTTCTTCTCTTCCGTGCATGCTTATGCCACCGCCCAATAGAATCCCCAGTAGACACCGCCGGCGGGACATTCTGGGCTTCGCCGGACGCCTGGGGGGTTGGCGGCGCCGCCAGAACAGGGGCAGGGACCGGGCGCCACATCATGCGCGGAGGTACGACGACGTGGCCAGCACATTGTTCCGGACAGCCGTAGGAGCGATGTCCCAACGCACGGCAGAGGAAGCACCTGGTGCTGGAGTTGCACGCCACCGCCCGGTGTCGCGGTGAAAAACAATTAAAACACTTTCCACGAAGATCAGCCGGCACGGGCCGGTGGGGGCGTCGAGCGAGACGTCTGGCCACCTGTCGCGACCGCCGGCTGACAGCAGGCTGCCAACCGTCGGCGTCAGGCCCCAAAGGCCGAACTGGCGATTGCCGGGGAGCCGGGAAGACCACAATACGTGGTGAGTGGTGCGTCGGACTCGGAGGCACAGGAGCTTCTACCACCACCTCCCTTGCGCGTGCGGCAATCTCGGCCAGAAGAACATCCCGGAACGAGGGAGTAGGGACACCGGTGGATTTGCCTTCGGGGGGCGTCTCCTGGGACCAGCGTTGCGCCCTGGTGCGCCCATGTTGTGCGCCGGCAGGGGACGCAGAAAGGGAGGTGCCCGAGACCGCTGGTTTCGGAGTGGACAATGACGGGCTTATGGTGGCCGCCGGGTTCGGAGTGAATGGCGGCGGGTTGATGGTGGTCGCCGAGCTCGGGGTGAGACGTGGCGAGGGGCTGGAGAGGTGGAGGGGTGGAGGAGACGGAACGTCCATTTTTCGTATGGAGCTATTCTAGTGCAATTCATGGTCTCATTATTTGAGTAATTAAATGTGTGCTAATTTAAGTACCATGCTCTTTCCCACATGCATCTCCCCCTACATGGCTACATGCATGTTTTTTTATTAGGAAAGACCTGAAAACGATGTACAATTAAGATGGTTTGATCCACTCTCAACCTAGAATGCCTTACAGTCGAGTACAAAATTTGAACTTTAAAATGCCTCTACATTTCATGACGGAGGGAGTATATAGCTTCTCTATTTTCTCATATTAATACTTATGCTCATCAAAATGCCCAACTGACTTCATACATAGTTTCTTTGTTATTTTTTTGCGGTCTTTTTAGTTAGTTTGTATAGTGCTCATTTATTCCTTTCTTCAAAAAGTTAGTTTCTCCAAAGAAACTTAGGTCCTGCACTCTTATGAGGTTTTGCAGCTTACTGCATGCAAACACCTGATCATCCATAAATCGTTCATCTAATGCTGTAAGTTGCATTTTGAAGGGTTGACATTTTCTGTGGTCTTTTTAATTAGTTCCTATAGTGCTCATTTATTCCTTTCTTCAAAAAGTTGGTTTCTCCAAAGAGACTTGGGTCATACTCGCCTGTCATGTCATAATTTATAACAAAGTAGTTCATCTAGGAATTTGCATAAGTTGGCCTATGTACCTTTGCCTTACTCCATATTCATCATGGGGCTTTTAGTCTTCTCCTTGTCTTGAGCTGTTGAGAGTCAGAACAGTGTATAGAGCTACATTCACTTATTTCTAGGTCAACAATCCATCTGGAGGTTTTTCTTGAAAAGTTTTCAAAAAACAAAGCTAAGTTCCTCAAATGATTTTCTCGAATCACTTAATGTGTATGAAACCTTACCAGTGCAATTTCTGCCTCAAGGCTTTTGTGGAGCTCAAGGTAGGATAAAGGAACTAGGCATACTTGCATTTGACAAAAAATGAATCTGTGGAGAAACAAATCATTAGAATGTGATCAAGATGTGCATGTGTGTGTGAATGGGATAAATGGTGGTATGACTTGCTCCTGATTGACTCACTCTCTCCTTTATTCTTCCCTTTCTTTTTTGTTGGATCATGCTTCTTGGCATGCCTTCTTTTCTCTTTTCTCGGGCTAACCATGACATATATAACTTAGGGGTATTATTTCTGAAGAGAGAGATTGTCAACACAAGGAGTATTTATTTGGTCGATGGTGGTTGATGCTAATTCCTAGTGTAGGAGTTTTGCAAATGAAGGTGGATGTGTACGTGGTCTTGATCACAACAGTATGAAAAGATTCTCACTAGGGTCACACAGTTTGACAACACTCAATGAAAAGGCAAGCAGTATATGTAAATGGTTTTGCAATAAAGCACTCATATGGCTTTGATAGGTATTTATCATCATCATTGAGGAACTTGTCTTTCTTATTTTACTTTAGAAATCAAAACTCCAGATTTGAAGCATCACTTAGAAAAAGATCATATTGCTTTATTCATTATATCTATACTGACAACAATCTTGACTTGAATTAAGCATTGCAACCAACAAGACTTTTAGGTTTATGACAAAATGGTTTATCAAGCCAACTAACTCAAACTTAAGAGAACACTAAGCTATAAACTATACTGACAAACTAAGCAGAACAGAGCAACTTTTCATCCTCTCAATACTAGAGAAATTTAGACATTCTTACAAAGCATATGACATAGGGAATAAAGTAGATAAAATATTTTTATTGATTTTATTTTATTACTACTAAGAAAATAAATAAAGGATACAATTGATCTAGGGGAAGGGATCTCCCCCAAACTAGCTCTTGGTTTAGGGTTCAATGAGCAGGATCTTTCTTCATACTTGATCAGGTTAAGGTCGAATTGTCAGTACCTGGAGAAGTAGTAGTGGACGATGATGTCTTCTTCTTGCGCCACACCTTCTTGGTCTTCTTGGATGTTGTAGGTGGCACAGGAGAGGGATCCTCGGGCGTTAGGCTGTGTATTTCCCAATCTTCCTATGCTGGCTTTGTTGGAGGTTCATGAATTTCTCAATCCTCCCAGGATGGTTCCGTTGGAGGGTCATGGATCTCCCGGTCTTCCCGGCCAGGTTCAGCACACAACCCTTTTTCTTCGTTATCCTCGTAAACCAGGAGCAATTCTTTTTTCTTGTTTTGGAATCTGAATTTCATGTTCTTTCCTATGATGAGAGAATTGATATTTCCAGTTCCTAGATCAATTCTGGCCTTGGCATCTCTCAAGAATGGTCGTCCAAGAATGAGAGATATCCCCAGATCGCTCTCCATGTCGAGGACCACAAAATCTGCGAGTATGAAGGTAGTACCAATAGATTCTCAACGATTCCCTTGGGATACTGTATGGTGGAGTCATCCAACTGCACACACATCATTGTAGGGAAAAGAGCAGGATAACTTAATTTCTCAAATGATACCTTGGGCATAATGTTGATACTTGCTCCATGGTCACACAGAGCCTGCTTGAAGTGGCAGTCAAAGATCGAGTAGCTGATCATTGGGGTCCCAGGATCTTCTCCAACAGATGCTGCTAGTTCACCCCCACGATCCTCTACTTGGTCGTGTGAGTTTCTCCACATAACCGGCACTGGATGATTAGGGTCTTGATCCGGGTACGGGTTGATCCCGAGTTAGGGTTAGGTTAGAGTTTGGGTCTGAGCCTAAGGTTAGTGTTAGCATTTGGAATTTATTTGAATGTCCCATTTCAAATAAATTCCCACACAATTTCAAGCAAGAGAAAAATATACCGAAACCAAATTTGAATAAACAAAGTAGAGCCAAGAGATCCAATTAAATCCAAATATTTTCACACAATCAAATTATTACTCCTTAATTTAAATTAAAATTTTAATTACTAGGATTTTTAGAAGGGATAAATTCTACTCAAGTGGATTTATTATAGCACAACCACGATTTTTTTTTGAAATTCACATTTTTTGAATTTTTTAACATTCCGGAAAAACTCAGGATGTTACAAGCTGTTGCCGGAGTCGCCTAGCAGACTAGGTGTAAGCCGATGCCCGAAGTGAGTATTGTGCTTGAGAGATCGACCTTTAACTCAGCTATAGTGCTATCTTAGGAATTCTCTCTACCCTTGTCACCTACCTTGTTGTGTTCTTGGATCGACAAGAATAGGAGTTAGTGCACACACATTCCCTGTGGATTTGATGAGTCCTGGAATACTCGGAGGTGAAAGCTATAACGATATCAGTGCGCTTGCAGATTTATTCATGACACTAATATGCCCAACAATAACTTTAACTAGAACTCACCGATAGAAGAACCGGATAAGTACTCCAAACGTACCGTATCCGTCAAGGTACAAAGCTGAAGAGTAGCCGACAAGTTCGGCCCTTCTCCGAACTCCTTCCTCACACACTCCCTACGCTAAGGATAAAATTGTGGAGCCTCTCTACTCTATTCCTTCACATGAGAAATGGTTGTTGAATGGATGGTGAATCACCTGGAGGGAGAGAGAGGAGGTCCTATTTATACTGTTGGGGTCGGTTCCCGCCAAATGCACATATGGAAAGTGATCAGGTAGGGTAGGGGGCACACCACATCAAAGGCATTTGGACGGCATCCTGGCCAGGTTCGGCCTGCCGACCCCTGGGCTCGGTCGACCCTAGGTGGCCCTCCCTCGGGCCTGCCTTCCTCTGGGACGCTGACAAGTGGACCCTGATCTTATCCATTGGGTACATACGCTTTGGCGCGCCCGTTTGCCCTGATTTGTGGGTCCTCCTTGTAAGTGACACACCTGGATAGAGATCTTCTGTTCATTTCTACGTATGTTCACTTGTGTTTCTTCCGAAATGCAGCTATGTGTGCTTACATATCACAATTTACCAAAACTTATGAAATTTGTTAGCTATAAGCCCTATATCTAAGTTTGGTGCTGAAAAGTTCTAAAATGCTGCAGGAGTTGCAAGTCGATTTTAGGAATTAAGGACCGTCAACACTAGGGCATAGGGACGGGGCGATTGTCGTCATCCATGCCACGGACGCGTGGCAGCATCAGGAGGTGCAGCGTGGCGGGCGCTAGGGTTTGGAACGCGCGCAGCTGGTCAAAAGCGAGTAGCGACCGGTCTCATTTCCTATCGCGAAGCGGTGTAGGCGCGATGTGGCGCGGGTGCAGGAGCAGGTGAGAAAGGGACGCGTAGGCGGCGGTAAAGCAGAGGCGACGTGGAGGTAGTGTCTGGAGGAAGGGGAAAAGCAAACAGGGTCCGCTGACAAGTGGGGTCAGCGACAGCGGGGAAGGGAAAAGGGGGGAGGGAGGCGGCGGTCTGTGAGCTGGGCTTGCGGGCGCTAGCTGGGCCGGCATCAGGCCGTTCGTAGCAGGCCAACAGCGGGTTCGGTGGTGCGAGAGTAAACAGGCTGAAAGGGCCGATTGGGCTGGGTTGGCTGGTTGGGTTTTGTTGGGTTAGAGTTGCTATTGGGTTTTAGCTTGTGTCAAGCCAAGGTTTGGGCAGTAGGTCAAGGTTTGATCCTGGGTTGGGCTGGATCCGAGCCTAGGTAGGTTTTGGATCGTTTTGAAGGCCAAGTTTAGGTTTCGGGCTTCGGTTAGCTTAAATTTAAATTGAGGGGCACACTTCAATTTAAATTCCTCACAATTTCTAGCAACAAAAAATAAATCCGAACAAATTCGAATAGACAAGGTAGATCAAATAAAATCCAAATAACTCGAAATATTTCACACTAGCAGTTTAATAATGCTTAAATTAATTAATAATTTTTAATTGCTAGGAACTTTAGAAGGTATAATTCATACTTAAGTGTGATTAACTACAGTATTACTATAATTTTTTTTGAAATTCACATTTTTTTGACTTTTTAACATTTTGAAAAGATCCGGGATGTTACATTCTGCTCGCCACTAGGTTCGCCCTTGCTGCCGCCAATGCAGAGCTAGCTCACCTCCACGTAGCCGGCCGGACTCGGAGGCGGTGGGCCGGTCACTGTCGTCGATAGCGAAGTCACCGAAGGACAGCAGCCGCTCACCCCGGTGGCATGAGGGTGGCAGTGAAGCGGTGGAAGATGGAGAGCACACTGGCGTGGGTGTGGCTGCTCCTGCACGCCACCACGTCGGTCTTCTCCCTCCTCGCCCGCGTCGATGAAGGAGTCTGAGATGAGCGCAGGTTGGCAGGGCGACGAGCATTGGAGGGCGGGCGACGAGCGCGGGAGCGGATTGCGAGTGGGAGTAACTCGGTAATTTTGCCTAGCATAGGGGAGTGGATCTGGCTAGTGGGATCCCAAGGAGGGGAAAAAAGAGAGTCTGTTGAATTCAATTTTTACCCTAATTTTGCTGTTTTTAGCTATCCAGTTTGTTTTACAGAGTCTCTTGAAGATGCTCTTATATATTTTTACCTTGAAATTGTATAATGTTAGATACCGGCTCTTAGATTATCTATATTAAAAAGCTCTTTACCACCCTATCATCCCGGCTCGGTAACAGGTTTGTACACAGATTGATCTCATGCATAGATAAACTCATAATCAACTTACAAGTAGTAAACCTCAATAAGTAAGCCCAAACATACACAGCAACCCCCTCTCTCCTCTCTCTATCACCTGATCACCTCCCTCCCTGCGCACGTCTCTCTCTCTCTCTCTCTCTCTCTCTCTCTCTCTCTCTCTCTCTCGGCGACAGCGGCAGCTGGGAGTGGGAGCAACGATTCCGACTAGGAGGTTCTCCGGGACCTCTCCAACAAGATTCACGTTCCTGTAGGAGCGTTGGAGATCTTCTTCATCCTTCTCTTCTCGATCTGAAGCGCATCTAGGCCGATAGATGCTAATGGTAAGTTTCGGTGATTAATGACAACCGTATGCGACTAACATGTGTTTTGAAGGAAAAATCAATGATTAGATTAGTCTCATATGTAATATGAAAGGAGACCCCTCAATTCAAAACAATCATGCGTGCCAAGGACTCCATTCCAAAGATTAAGGACCTTTCTAGTCTCAAGTGTCACAAGGAGATGAAGGACACTTGATTTAGCTAGGGTTTATAGTTTTTAGTTCTTGACCGTACTATTAAGAGGGGTTCATGAGTTAGTAGCTTGACCAAAATTGAGTTGGCCTTAGAAATCTTGGACACTCGCTCAAAAACAACCCAATATGGTCAATAGAAGTCAACACAACACTTGGAAGAAGAAATAATCGAAGTTATATTCAAATCCAAGTCAATTCAATTGAAAATGAAGAAAAACAGCAGCACCGGTTTAACCGATGCCCCTATCATCGGAGCATCTGATGCTTGGCGGAAGTTCCGACGCCCTGTCAGTCTATCTCTCTTGGAAGCAAGCTGAAATCAAGTCAAGTCACTCTATATCACCGGTTGAACCGACGCTTAAGAATCAACCATCGGTGCATTAGATGTACTTTGTTCCATAGAGCATGTTTTGGTGGACCTCAACTCGTCTTCAGCACCGGTTGAACCGACGCTTAAGAATCAACCATTGGTGAATTGGATGTACTATGTTCCAGAAAGCTTGTTTGAGTTGATCAGCGAACCTCTTCAACACCGGTTAAACCGATGCCCCTACGGATCATACACCGGTGCAATGACGCAAGCCTGGATACTGTGTCAGAACCCCCAACGGCTATTATTTGGACACAGAGAGACCGGTTGAACCGATGCCTTAAATTTCTCACCCGTCGGTTCTTCCGATGATCATGTTTTTTCTGCAGTGAACTTCCAACGGCTATGTGACCCTCTCCACTCTATATAAGGGCACCCCCTGGCTCATTTGAACTGACTTTGACACCTTGAATACCTGAGGCCACCCTTGAGAAGAAGAGAAAGTGCTTTGAGCAAAAGAGTGAAGATCTAGTACATTGATTATGCTTCAACCTTTAAGAATTCAACCTTTTCAAGTGTAGTAAGTGTGTTTGAGCTAGGGCCAACTGAGTGTAGGTCAAGTGAAGGCTTAAGAGCTTGTTACTCTTGGTGTTTGACGGCACCTAGCCGGTCTCGGTGATCGGAAGGTTCTTGGTGAGCTCTTGGAGTTTGTGGGAGCCCCAAGACAAGAAGCTTGTACACGGTGTGAAGCTCGCCGTTCCGGAGATGGAGAAGGAGCATTCTTAGTGATCACTTGCTCCTTGGTGAAGCAAGGGAGCTATACCCTTGTGTGGGTGCTCCAATGTGGATTAGGGGGAGCGTCAACTCCTCGATACCACGGGAAAAAAACCGGTTGTCTCGTGTCTCTTACTTTTATTTCAAGCAATTATATCCATTTGTTGTTATTCTTACTTTTGATTGCTTGTAGATTGACTAGGACAACTTGCATGGTAGTGTGATCTCTTGCTTAGGTTTTGATCTTGCTAGTGTGCCACCATCTAGACAAAATGATCATGATAGTGCGTTTACCTACCTAAGGACCTTTTGCTAGCGTGCTCTAGTGACTAGATTTCAAATTTGTAGATTGAACAATACTAGTCTAGGTTAAGGACTAGGTAGAAATTTGAAAAAGTCCCAATTCAACCCCTCTTCTTGGGCCTCGATCCTTTCACGATCATCTGTGGGTGGACAGTCTTCGTGGTGAGTCGTGAGGTTCGGCGTGTCCTGGCGGAGTGGAGGGCGGCGCAGAAGCTTGCACGCGTCCGGCCTGTGGATGATGCCGAGCTTGCAGCGGCCATCGAGATGCCATGATCAGATGATCTTTTGTCTTACCATGATCAGGCCAGGTGCCCAGCTACAACTGCTTGTTCCACCTGTTCTTCATTCTTTTTTTTTTGAACGAACAGTTCTTCATCATCCTTACGAATGCAACGCAGTCATCAGTGTGTGTGTGTAGAACACGATACGCATTGATCTCTATTTGTTGATTACATACGTTCCTTCGTACGAGAGAACATAGTGTCAGTTGGTGTAACTTTACCATGCACAAGTTGGTGAATGTAACTCATCATGCATGATATTGCACTAGCTTCTACCTGCAGGAGTGAATGAATACACAACGTTTGGAGTTGAAGGCTTGAAGTTGAAGCGTACGTGTGACACAGCGAGACAAGAAAAGAGATTGCAGGCCAGGACTGCTAGCTAGATTTATCTTCTCTTCTACTATGTAAATTAAATGTTGGCTAGCTACTCATGAACTTCTTTATTGGTGAATTGCTGTTAATAAAAATAAGAAGTTCACAATTGGATACCACAATTCCACAAACAAGTATAACGTGTCAGTTGGGCTTATACCTTTTACAGGAGTGAGTCGTCTAGCTTAATTGGTTAGTTGGGTGGGCAGTGACGAGGTTTGGGCTGAGACGTGACGAGGTGTGGTTGTTGTTCATATTAACCATGCATCTTGGTTGACTCATTTCCGACTCCAATTTTTGTACGTGCCTATTTCTTCTCCTCGTTGCTTGATTCTTTTCTTCTCATCTCTATAAAAAAAGACGTACCCAGTGCTGTATGCTCCCGCACTGTGCGGGGTCTACTAGCTAAATAAGCACACATGCATCACAGTCTTGTCCTGCGTCATGTGCCCCCTCGTGGACATCTAATATATCATCAGCTGCATGTTTTGCCCATGGCTACATTTTCCCTACCTCTCAACTATTGCTATTATGTGCAGAATGAAACATTAATAAGTTCGTTGGGCTGAGTTGACCTCATCAAAAATTTGAATTTATTTACAAGCCTGACTATATGTACGTCGTACTCTGAATTATTCTGATACTGAACAGGGTTGCATATATCAAATTTTGCTGAACTACTATGCTTTGCACGGATCTATCATTTTCCTTTTGTTAATTATGTTCCTTTGTTCTTGCACATGGAGGTTACCATGTAAATCAAGTGTGGGCATCATTATCTAAAGTGACTCTTTTAGATAAATGAAACCATTTGGGAGTTAGTTGCTGTATAGTGTGTTTCGTTTTCTATGGCTTATTGACTTAGTGCACCAAATACTCGTCAGATACTGGGTACTTGAATAATGGGTTTGTGTAGTTTCCAGAAACGTAAAATGCTCCATCTATTTTCAGGATGGCTTAATGTTGTCTCAAGACTGTCTGTCTTTGAAATCTCATTATCAATTACTTTCTTCTTTTGCAAGAGATCTTAAAATGGTAAAAATGCGCTTATGAAGTAATTAGTCTGTAGAATCATTTAGTAATAAAGAAGGGGATGGATACAACAGCATTGTCGAAAGATCTGTGTTTGAGTCTTCTCTCTCCCTTTGTTGCCCTTTTGTTCTTTTTAGCATATCAGGTTTTATGTCAGAGCAAGGCTCTGTTTTGGTCATCAGAATTTATTGATCTCGAGCACATGTTCAAAGAGAGGGTTCTTATCCTTCTCATGGCATGCTAATAGTTCAGCAATGTAAATTCAATGTTGTAATCTTCTCTATCCTTACGAAATATCGTTTGTTACATGTGAGATTACTATTGGGTTCTGTATACCAAACCTGAATATTGAAACGAATTTTTTACACACTGGACATGATTTTCCTAACTCTCTTGTAGGATCACTTTTCTTTAAGGGTATCTTGTAGGATCACATTAAGGTGGTGAAACATGGAAGAATGCTTTTTTTCTATATCATTCTTTAAAATGTGAAGCGTTCATCATATACCAATCAGGAAATTGTAATCTAGTATAGGGCATTTGTGATTTGTGCACTTACTTACTATCTCCATAATCATGTTTTAATTCGTCCAATTAGAAAGAAGATACTGAGCACAAGATATTAAATCTATTGAAACACCGATGACAACCTACATCATCTTGCATATGAATTATTGCAGTAAACCTCAAAATTAATTTGGCAACAAGTAGAATTTTACTTTGGTTCATATACAATTGCAAAAACATACTTTATAAAGTACCTAGATCAGCAAAACCTTTTCCTTTTCAGGAGGGAGGAAATGTGTAGCTATTGGTTTATATCACCAACTAGTTGCATATCAAGCCATATTTACACACGCGCGCGCGCACGGACACACCACACACACATATTTGTGGATAGTGGATGGATGCAGTCACCTTTAATAAATCCCAATATAGGAATTTTGTATTAAAAGTGTACAAGCCAATGTTCAATTTAAAATAAATGCTTGTAGTTTTTCAAAGATATTCTTATCTCGTATTGATACAACAATTCCATCAGCACTAATGTTATTTGGATATAGAGCAATCCATGGATGCATGCAATCACTTTTAATAAACTCCAATATATGATTTTTGTATAAAATGTGTACGAGTCCATGTCCAACTTAAAATTTAATTCTTGTGGGTTTCGAAGATATTCTTATCTCATATTGATATAACCATTTCATAACATTGAAGCTTTTTCGATATAGAGCTAGGGGCGGAGCCACGTTGGCCACTGTGGGTGCGGCTGCACCCAGACCCAAACACAAAATCAGTTATCATGGTTAATTTTTCACCACGTCTGCACCCCCCTGCCCGAAGTCTTTGCACCCTCCAGTCCGAGGCAGACAAGCTGTGACATGTCGAGAGCAACCAGCTGGTTCCTTTCACCAAGCCCAATGACTATCCCAGGCAGCACAACTTGCTCACGATGGAGGAAAATCAATTCACAAACAGAAGACTCGATTCCATTCACTTGGGTGGCTTGCTCACACCTCGCATTGGCGGCCGTCACAGCAGGGCAGCCAGCAGGTTACAGAAGATGAGAGCACCTTGCTGGTCTGCAAAGGAATAATTTCGCCACCCCTTTTTCTGGGGCTTCTTTCGAGCTGACCAATGACGTCTCACATTCGAGCGACTTGGTTTGCTGGACAACCGGAGCATCGTTGTTGCTTCGTTTAGATTTATTCACAATTTATCGATATTTGCTAGATCTATAGGTTTTTCCTATCATTTTAGCTTTTATCAAACCTATCTTGCTCAGAGTATGTTTGATCGGCTGTAAAATCCCTTGTTTTATGTTCTAAATCTCGTAAAGCCGATTAGATCTATTTTGAGGGTGGCTGTGTTCAAATCTACACATTCGTAGTCTTATGCACTGCTTTTGGCACGTATCGGTTAGATCCAGCCAATTGTCGCTATCCGCATCTGCAGCCCTTGCCGATCCCCTCAAATCGCTTTAAAAACAGTTTATCCCAATCGATCTGTCGTTTTCTATATCGGCGGCGTCTTGCCAATACGCTCCATGAAGTCTATAAATTTGGACATATGAGCGAGGGCACAACCATCACCCACTTGGAACTCCTACCATGGAACATAAGTTGGTTATACTTTTATGCTTTTACCTAGCCATTGGAGCAAAGGCAGGAGCAAAGCATGGAGAAAATGTTGCTTCACGTGCCCCATACGGAAGTGTAAACAAAACCATTCAGGTATGCGTACATATATATTGTATTAACTGTTTTCTTTTGAGTAGGATTTTGGGCATGCTAATTTGGATAGGAGTTATTGGGATCCAAATCCCAATTCTAGCTCAGATAAATATTCCTGGAGCAATTCCCAAACATTTGCATATTAATCCCATAGTGAAATATAAATTCGCTCGATGGCTAACTGATGACAATGTGAACTTAAATAATACAGACTGAAGATGGAGATGTCTTTGTATGCGTTAATATAAATCAACAGCCGGCTTTTGGTCATCCGCTGCTCAAAGATCATGTAATACAGGTATATCACTCTCAAAATTAAGATAATGATGTTTTCTGTTTGTAAATTTTGCTATAACATATAATATTAATACATACTGTTTGCTATAAAAACTTTTTCTTAATTTTTCTATCAGAGAAACCAAGGAAACCAGATTGAATAATTTTTCAAGACCACCAATAATGTCCAAACAGCCCTACGCATTTACTTAATCTGAAATAATATTGCCAACGTACATTATATTTTTCATGCAAAACCAGATTCATAAATTATATAATAGGAGAACTTTCATTATTTGGCCCCTACATTGTTCCAATTTTAGGGGTTTCCATATAAAAAATGTAATATTTGTGACTCTCCACGATAAACATGGTTGTACTTGTGTTTTCCCACTTTGTAAGCATTCTCTTCCTTTTCTCTCAATAAATTGAGTTTTGACGCCTACCAAACCAAAATTGGTCAGCCTAAGTCACACCTGAGTACCGCAAACTAGGTTAGAGTACACCCATTCAGACCCATTTATTCGATAAGGGAAAATTTTTTAATTCAAGGTTAATTCTGACTCAACCTTAGAACAAGTGGGTCATGTGTATTATTCAAATACTGGGGACCTCAATGACCACTTTGGTGAAAAATGGCCACAATAATAGTGAAATAAATGGTGGGCGTCGGGGTGGAGACGAAGGGGACAAGAGGTTTTATATTGTTTGATTTCACCTCTGGTTCAATAGTTCGTGGGGATTGGGTCTATGGTGGAAATATATATCACCTCCAGCAACACAGAGTAATAACAAGACATATATAGCAACAATTAATTATGCTAGTCTATTCAAGGGACCAATGGATAAATTATGAACAAATAAGAAGATACAAAAAAATATATAGCGATTACCTCCGTCCCTAAATGTTCATCTTTGTATAATATAATGTTAAACCAATCAACGTCAAACATTTAAAAATAAGATTGAAAGCTGCAGGCATCCTGGACGTCCTCCACTCACCTCTCCATTCTAATACAAGCTAAGTTACAAGTGTATATATGGTCTGTTTTATAGTGTGAGATTGCTTGTGATGTTGAGATTGCTTGTGATGTTGAGAAAGGAACACTTTATGCTTTATATGTTGCGATGAGAATGTTCTCCCCCCCCAAGCTCCCAAACTGAGAAAGGAACACTTTATGCTTTATATGTTGCGATGAGAATGTTCTCCCCCCCCCCAAGCTCCCAAACTGAGAAAGAAACACTTTATGCTTTATATGTTGCAACGAGAATATTCTCTCCCCCAGGCTCCCAAACTGTCACACTCGTATAAGTTCCTAACAGTAGAATAGACATAGGGCCCGCTAGCAGCTGTAGCTTGTGGGCTTGTGGCAGGCACGAGCAACAATGTTATTCTGGGCCGAAGCCCAGCGCATAACGACAGCTATGTGAAGAATAAAAATAGGCCGGCCTGCTACATAGCGTACACTCAACAGAGCGGGTCGGTGTTGCTCGGGGTCATGTGTGTGGAGCTGTCGAAGTAGCCCATCCTCATAAAATTCTGTGTTTTGGGTCTAAAACTGGCCTAACAAACCTATCCATATATGTGATTCAGTTGAATTATTCCGCAACAGAAAAATCACCTATATGATATTTGACTACTAGTCAAATGTGTAACTCCTAATATTTGCCGCGGGCCGGGATGTGATCTGTTCTCATCCCACCAGATTCCCAAAGCATACGTGTTTATTCCAAGATGAAGTGAGATGGGACCGTTTTATGGAGTACTCCATATATCATAGTTTTTTTTGAAGGAATATCATAGTTTTTTCTGGATGGGATGATCACTTATAATACTTGGTTGTGGTGAGATAAGTTCGTTAGCAAAAGTGCTTAGTAGACCCTATCTTTCATCCAAAACCCCACACATGCTATCCTCTTTTATTTCTTTCTTTTCCCCACCTTGTCTTCTTCCGCCCGTCGCTTGCCGCCGGATCTCGCACCGCCTATCCTTGCCTTCCGAAGCATAGCTTGCGTGCCACTCGCCAAGGGGCGTTGGCCCGCTGGACGTGATCTAAAAGTTACTGTTGATATATTTTTTCATTTAAGGTCATTCAATAGTCCAAAAATTATTATAAGTTCTCTAGTTCCAAAATCTATAAGTTTTGATTTCTTTTCAAACAATCTCGAAAATAGAGTAGTTCTATATCAAAGTAATATTGGCAAGTTCTAAAATTTGTATTTTATAAATTATTCATTTAAGATCATTTTGGATCACATGATGATTTACTAGTTGTACCCTACATACGGCTATGACTATATCATCATATCTCATTCAACTCAAGTTATATTTTCAAGTTTCCACAATCTTAATCTTTATATATACAATATCTATAGTTCATAATAACCATAGTGTAGAAGTTCCATTTTTCATTGTTCAGTTATATTTAAAGATTTAAATAAGTTTTTGAGAAAAAATAGAAAAATATTTTTAAGGGCGGGTAATGGCGTCACCCACCCCTACAAATTGATTTTAGAGTTAATGTAAAAGTATACCATATGTCGTATCCATTTTCTGGAAATTAATTTTTAGGGAATCTGCCCCCTACAAATGAATTTGTGGGAATGGGCACATTACCCGTCCCTGTTAATCCATTTTTATTATAGTTGCGAGAAGTAGGTGCGGGTACCACACCCCCACTCCTAAGATATATATTTTTACCCACTCTTAAAAAATCTTTTTTGTTGTAGTGAGGTCGTGACCTTTTCGGTTCACGTCTGAACTTTATTTTTGAAAAGTAATTACTGTAGCATTTTTCCATTCATGGAAAACATTACATGAAAACTTGGAATGTTACTAGCTAGGTTGAATTGGTCTAGCTTAGCCAGTTCTGTACGTACTTACCACACTAGGATCCTCATTTGGGAACTACCAATGGTTATATATTTTTTTCTATACAATTTCCAAAAGAGCCATGTGTTTTTCTAAGTCTCATTTAGTCATTTCTTGAGTGCTATTTTGTCCTCGTGTTTATGTTGGGAATTATTTGTCCTCGTGAATTATTTTGGCCAAGGCAAAACCTAGCACATAGGTAACTCGCAATCAGGGCCGTCCTGCGAAAAAATGGGCCATGTGCCAAATTTCAATTTAAGCCCTAACTATAATAGTAATAATATAACTAAGGTTCATTTTGTATCCACTTCCATCAAATAGGTTAATATAATGATTGTGCATGTTTCTTTAACCATTTCTTCAACGTCTTATGTCAATGTCAGGTAGAGCTATTTTTAGCATCAAGAATCTCAATTTTGGAATGAAATGAAGATTCTTTAGTAATAAACATACACATAGCTCCTTTCTGAGATTTAGTCCACTCTACTATTTTCTTCGTTTTACTCTTTCCATAACGGGAGTAACATGTCTTTTTTTTTTGAAAGCTGGAGTAATATTTTCTAATCCGACTAAACACGGGTGCACTAGTATATAAAAAAGGTCAGGGCTAGGATTTCAAGAAGGTAACCATAATTTACGGGTATAAGCCTTGTATAGTACGGCCTAGGTTGCTATACTCGATGGCCCCGATCCAATGTTCAGCGGCACAAATTGATTCATGTGGATTAAATGATGTCGGACCAAGATGTAAGAAAAGACTATAAAGAAAGACTATGCCTTGAGCGCACAAAGAAACAAGATTGGGGGCAATTTATGGTCCACAGGTCCAGGTGATCTTTATGGGTGAACTCAAAGATTATTTGGGGAGGAGAATTAGGCGAATAGCTAGCTGTTGAACCTTATATAGAAGATTGTTTGTATGCTGTAGGAAAATTGGAAGAGACTTAGAGAGAGGATGGAAAGTTATTGTACTCTCTTGTCTTTTACCAAGAAATTCAAGAGAAAACTCCGACCGGAATATATTGTATGCTATGGCTACTAGCACTAGTAGTTAGCATATAGTTTAATTTTAGAGGCTCCACAATTCTAGGGGCCCCACAATTATCTTGACAAAAAATTAAGATCCTTTACCAACCCTATGTGCAGATGCACAGGTTGCATGCCCATGGGGACGGACCTGCTCGCAATCCGGATACTGCCATGCTCTTGATTAACCTTTCGATGCTGAATAATTTATAACTCAATTTATAAGGACCCGTACCTACATACTATATCAATGACACATGTAAATTTGAAACACGATAAGAGAGAAATGACATATTAGGTTTTCAAATCCACCATTTCATTCCCTACATGTTTGAAATGAAGTACATTACTATTTGTAACCATGCTTGACAATCATGCAATTTTACTTGTCATACAGATGAAACCAAGCTCTTTTCTACCAGGACTACATATAAGATCGCCACAAGTTTGGGATTCAAACAAACAGCTACCTATCGTGGAGTGCCCCACAGGCACGGTTCCCATTTTGCAGAACAATAAAGGAGAAACCATGTCAATATTAAGTTCCATCAGACAGGATGGCAATGGTCGAGCAGAGGTAATTTTATTAGCTCCTCCCTAAATTTTAGACACTATCTACAAGGTAAAACTTTGACTAGCTAAAAAAATTAAGGCATTTAAAATGGCTTGAGATAGCCTATTAGGATGAATCAACTAACATCAATCTTACATGTCAATTTACTTAGAAAGTTTGACAGGTATGGTGTATAATCATAATATGACACATATTTATATTTATGATAGGAAGGAGTGTCCATTTGAAAGAGCAAAAAGAGACAAGTATCTGTAAGCATGTTAGAGAGGCTCAGAGTAAATGTACTAGGTATTTTTAGAAATACGGCATTTGTCAATTTTGAACGAAATAGCTTATCCTACGCATCATATTTCTAAAAAAAGGGAGGGTGTAATATATTTATATTAGTTTTCTCATGAAATGCCAATTTAACTATATAACACACAATTTCTTTGACTACTTTTCCTACATTTTCTCGGCAAATGGGGAAAATAATTGTTATTTTTACATGTTCAAAGAGAAATTGTCTCAGTAGGCTGCTCTATTGGCCTTGTCTTAGTTGTCATGTATACATGCACAATAATATTAGTGGCAAACCCTGTACATTAATGGCAGAGTCATGATCGAAAGTCCGAGCTACTTATTTCTGAAGTAAGATCCTTAATTACACTTCTTACACAACAATAACGTACAATGCCTCTTGCGTATGTGAACACAAATATTTTTTATAGCTTAATGATAATAGTACTAACATCTCGTAAAGAAAAGAGTACATATATATGTGTAGGCTTTGAGGTCCATATATTTTTTTTTGAAAAGGGAAATTTTATTGATTTCAAGCACAATGCATCAAAGTGATACATCATTTTGAAATTTTCCCGACCTCTGCCTAACCGGCACACAGCCTAAAAGAGTTTGACATAGAACCTTCGACACTAATGACTGTCAATCCTAATACTAGACCGCCACCCATGTGCTCGGGCAAAAAAATCCTTGACCACCTGTTCCAAGAAATGAGATGCCGCTACAAGCTTGTCCTGCAAAGTATGCTTCCGAAGGATAGCCCCGTACGGAGCCATTGCGTAGTTGAGTAAATAACTTGCAAAAAGGAAAATTTTTTTTTGTTATCAAACACTACAACATTTTTGCATAGTTAAACAGACCAATACAAGGCTGCCGCACCCAGAAGTACTAGTGGCTTATATTCTTTAGGAATTCTATTGAGCCAGCTCCCAAACATACTAGGCATATTGTGAAGTTTTGGTATGTCCCAAGCCGCATAGACCAAAACCCATACCATTCTTGTGAATCAGCAGTCAAAAAACAGATGTTGTATCGTTTCATTTTCATGACAGAAACAACACTATTGGTTCCCCTGCCAATTCCGTTTTTCAAGATTATCTTTTGTAAGAATAACGCCTCGTCTAAGATGACCATTCTTTTTTCTACGAGTGTATTTGCCTGTAATGCATACAGATCGTTTTAGTGGTTCTACCCATTTCATTTTTTAGAAAAAGTTGCCTAAGAATCTTGTCCTTTTCATTAAGGAGGATTTGATGTCAAAATGCTTGTTATGAAGAATGATTGAGACTATTGCATAATGTTGACACTAACTCATGACAAGTAAAACCCTTTTGTCCCATATGTAAATCACTGATGTGCATGTAACATGTATCTTCGCAACTTTGCCCCTTCACCCAAAAATTTATCGACAACAATAGGTTGCAGGAATCAAGTCACCATTATCTGTAATATATGGTATACGAGTTGTGTTAGATTTATGGGCTTGGGCCATATAAATAATCCTAATAAATCTCAAAGGCCCATTAGCGCTAAGAGGATGTACACCATCTATTAGTCATGTATTGCTAATGGACGAGGGTGTAGGGGGTTTTTCTCCCTTTAAATACGGACCACCTCCCTCATGGAAAAAGTGCACCATAGATCGCTATACGTGGAGTCCCCAAGGTTTGGGAATTCATAAGAAGATCTAATCCGAGTTAGGGTTTTGCCTCCTCTCATTGCTGCGCCGCCACCGTAGTCTTCTCCATCCGAGCACCGGTGTGCACCGGCGAACGGGAGAGCAGGTCTCCGGAACCGCTCGCTCTTGTGATCCTGCACCGGGAGAGAGCGAATAAGGTTTTTGGGAAGCGCTAAGCACGACTGCTCATCTTCTTTGCCACGGCTCGTCCTCCGTCAAAGTCAGGAGCTGCGGCGTACCGTCGTCTGCAACACCGGTTGCTGCGTTCCGTTCGAAGGACCGTCTTCGTCTCGTCTGCGCCTTTCGTCTTCCCGGCGGCTCTCGCACAGTACGTATTTTGTGATCAGATCTGTTTCATAATCATGTTTTCTGATATCATGTTTATGTTATACGTACTGTCTAGTATGTTAGAGTCATGCATGCTAGGTTTAATTCTCGTCATGATAAATCTAGTTCGGAATTTAAACTTACAGTTGTCTATTTTTCCAACAATCCAAAAATCTTATTATAGGCAATCTGTTGATTTAACAATGGCTGGTTTTGCTGAGTCACTGAGGCCAGAAAAGTTTACTGGCGTGAACTTTAAGATATGGAAGTCCAAGGTTCGCCTCTGGTTTACTGCTATGCACATCTGGGACATGAGACTTGGCAAGCTTGAGGGCGTACTTACTGCTGAAGAGCAGAAGAAGTACGATGATGCCAATAATCTCTTTGTCGGATGTATCATTAGCAATCTGTCAGACGGATTAGTCCGTGTATACATTGATGAGACAGAGGCAAAGACGCTGTGGGATGCTCTGGTTGCAAAGTATGATGCAACAGATGCGGGCAATGAACTGTACCTCATGGAGAGTTTCCATGACTACAGGATGGTGAATAACCGTTCTGCGGTGGAACAGTCGCATGAGGTGCAGTGCATTGTCAAGGATCTTGATCTCCTTAAGTGTCATATTCCCGACAAGTTTGTGGCTGGATGCATTATTGCAAAGTTGCCTTCCCAGTTGAGGAACTTCGCCACAACTCTGAAACACAAGAGACATGAGATATCAGTTGAAAATCTGATAGCGACTCTTGATGTTGAGGAGAAGGCTCGGAAGAAGGACGTGCCTGAGAAAGGAGATCAAGGCCAGTCCATTAACAACCTGGTCCAAAAGTTCCCACATGGCAAGAACAAAGGGAACAACAAGCCTAACAAGACCACTACCTTCAAGAAGAAGAAGAACAAAGCTTTGGAAAAGTGCTATGCATGTGGTAAGCTTGGACACTTCTCCAAGGAGTGCCCAGATCGGGCAGACCGCAGGGCCAAGAAAGCAAATGAGTCCAAGGATGTCAACATGGTGACCATAAGCAACACTGGAGATGGGTACGGTAATTTACCTACAGTTCTTTCAGTTTTTCAATCCACGAGTTGGTGGCTTGATACGGGTGCTAATGTTCATGTGTGTGCTGACATCTCTATGTTTTCTTCTTACCAGACCATTCAGGACTTCTCCGTGCTGATGGGGAACGGTTCACATGCTTCTGTTCATGGTGTTGGCACGGTAGATCTGAAGTTTACTTCGGGAAAGATCGTGCAGCTGAGGAATGTGCAGCATGTGCCCACTATCAACAAGAATCTGGTCAGCGGCTCAGTCCTATGCAAGGACGGGTTTAAGGTAGTGTTAGAGTCCAATAAATTTGTCGTGTCGAAACATGGACAATTCGTTGGTAAAGGCTATGATTGCGGAGGCTTGTTCCGCTTTTCTCTTGCTGAATTTTGTAATAAGTCGGTGAACCATATTTGTGGCAACGTTAGCGATGATGCAAGTGTTTGGCATTCACGTTTATGTCATGTTAATTTTGGTTTGATGTCTCGGCTTTCCAGCATGTGTTTAATTCCGAAATTCACCATTGCTAAAGGTTCTAAGTGCCATAGTTGTGTGCAATCAAAGCAACCACGGAAGCCTCACAAGGCTGCTGAGGAGAGATACTTGGCACCTCTAGAACTCATACATTCTGATCTATGTGAGATGAATGGTGTGTTGACAAAAGGTGGGAAAAGATACTTCATGACGTTAATTGACGATGCGACTAGATTTTGCTATGTTTATTTGTTGCGAACTAAGGACGAAGCGTTAGACTACTTTAAAATCTATAAAGTTGAAGTTGAGAATCAACTAGAGAGAAAGATCAAGCGTTTAAGGTCAGATCGTGGTGGCGAGTATTTTCCCAAAATATTTGATGAATTCTGTGAGGAGCATGGAATTATTCATGAGAGGACGCCTCCCTATTCTCCTGAATCAAACGGGATTACCGAGAGGAAAAACTGCATGGTGACTGACTTGGTTAACTCCATGTTAGACACAGCTGGTCTTTCTAAGGCATGGTGGGGGGAGGCTGTATTGACTTCGTGTCATGTCTTGAATAAAGTTCCAAACAAGAATCAAGATCAAACTCCATATGAGATGTGGAATGGGAGAAAACCATCACTTTCTTATCTGCGCACGTGGGGGTGCTTAGCGAAAGTTAATGTGCCTATTCCAAAGAAGCGCAAGTTGGGACCTAAGACAGTGGATTGTGTCTTTCTAGGATATGCTCAGAGGAGCATTGCTTATAGGTTCTTAGTGGTTAAATCTGAGATACCAGATGTGCATGTTGATACTATTATGGAATCTCGTGATGCAACATTTTTTGAGAATATTTTTCCTATGAAAGATATGCATAGAAATTCTAGATTTTTGACAGTGATAACTCCTCAACCAGCAGTACCTATCGAGTCTTCTGAACAATCCGATGAACATGAGCATGTCCTAGAGAAGAATGACAGTGAAGCTCCTAGAAGGAGCAAGAGACAAATGATTGTAAAATCCTCTGGTGATGATTTCACTGTGTACCTTGTGGACAAGACTCCCACGTCCATTGCAGAGGCATATGCATCTTCAGATGCAGATGATTGGAAAGAAGCTGTCCAAAGTGAGATGGACTCAATTCTTTCTAATGGAACATGGGAGCTCACTGAACGACCCTATGGTTGCAAGCCAGTAGGATGTAAGTGGATATTCAAGAAGAAGCTTAAACTTGACAGTACTATTGACAAGTACAAGGCTTGGCTTGTTGCTAAAGGGTACACACAAAAGGAAGGCGAAGACTTCTTTGATACTTATTCACCTGTCGCTAGATTGACCACTATTCGAGCATTAATTTCCTTGGCTGCCTCATATGGTCTTATTATTCATCAGATGGATGTTAAGACAGCTTTCCTAAATGGAGAGTTGGATGAGGAGATCTACATGGATCAGCCTGATGGATTTGTAATGAAATGTCAAGAAAACAAGGTGTGTAAGCTTTTGAAGTCTTTGTATGGGTTGAAACAATCACCTAAGCAATGGCATGAGAAGTTCGACAGAACTTTAACTTCTGCGGGCTTTGTCATTAATGAGGCTGATAGATGTGTATACTATCGCTATAGTGGGGGTGGAGGAGTGATATTATGCTTGTATGTGGACGACATACTGATCTTTGGCACAAACATTGATGTGATCAATGAGGTCAAGTCCTTTCTTTCAAAGAGCTTTGATATGAAGGATCTAGGAGAAGTTGATGTTATCCTTAACATCAAGCTTATTAAGGTTGAGAATGAGATTACTCTTTCACAATCCCATTATGTGGAAATAGTCTTGAGCCGTTTTGACTATATCGACAGCAAGCCTTCTCCAATACCTTATGACCCTAGTGTGATGTTGAGAAAGAACAGGAAAATTGCCAAAGATCAACTGAGATATTCGCAGATTATTGGTTCACTCATGTACTTAGCTAGCGCAACGAGACCCGACATATCTTTTGCTGTGAGCAAATTGAGCAGGTTCATGTCAAACCCGGGTACTGATCATTGGCATGCACTTGAAAGGGTTATGCGCTATCTAGCATGTACTATGAGTTATGGGATTCACTATTCTAGGCACCCTGCTATGCTTGAGGGATATAGTGATTCAAACTAGATATCTGATGCTGATGAGCTATATGCCACGAGTGGGTATGTGTTTACCCTTGGAGGTGGTGCGATATCATGGAGGTCTTGCAAACAGACCATTTTAACACGGTCAACCATGGAAACAGAACTTACTGCTTTGGACACAGCCACTGTTGAGGTAGAGTGGCTGCGTGAGCTCTTGATGGACTTGCCTGTGGTTGAGAAACTAGTGCCGGCCATCCTTATGAACTGTGACAATCAAACGATGATAGTCAAAGTGAACAGTGCTAAGGATAATGCAAAATCATCAAGACATGTTAAAAGACGACTGAAGTCTGTCAGGAAGTTGAGAAACTCCGGAGTGATAAGTGTGACTTATATTCAAACAGACAAAAACCTGGCAGATCCCTTTACAAAAGGATTATCACGGAATGTGATAGATAGTGCATCAAGGGAGATGGGTATGAGACCCGTATAAGTTGCCACAGTGGTAACCCAACCTATGTGATCGGAGATCCCATGAATTAGGACTTGGGGAGAACAAGCTGATGGTGAACTGAGGAGAGTAATGGTTAAACCCTCTCTAAGAAAAGATGCAATACTCTCAGTTGCTGTAAGGCAGGTTGTCTATTTGCCTTAATGTGTTTCTGTTGGCTCTAATGAGCAAAGGTGCTGTCCTACAGAGCATTCTTGAAAGAACACACCTATATGAGTCTGACTGTCTAACGTCGCAGTCTGTGAGATTTGTTTGATCTCTAGTAAACTCATAAAGAGACCAGGGAGTACGATGTATATGCTCCACCCGCGGAGAAGGCTACTGGCAGCCATGTACTGGTTATGACTTTGAGTGAAACTTGTTCGCACCAAACTTGCAATTCAAGGCGTAGTCTATTGTTCAAGTTGTAGATAAGTGTAGCTTGGTGCTCTTGGTGAGAGTTCAACTTAACAGTCCTCACTAAAACACTGGTATATCAAACAGTAGTGAGAAACAGGCAAATCTATAAATGGTTATTTGAGATCTGGTGGGGGATTGTTAGATTTATGGGCTTGGCCCATATAAATAATCCTAATAAATCTCAAAGGCCCATTAGCGCTAAGAGGAGGTACACCATCTATTAGTCATGTATTGCTAATGGACGAGGGTGTAGGGGGTTTTTCTCCCTTTAAATACGGACCACCTCCCTCATGGAAAAAGTGCACCATAGAACGCTATACGTGGAGTCCCCAAGGTTTGGGAATTCATAAGAAGATCTAATCCGAGTTAGGGTTTTGCCTCCTCTCGTTGCTGCGCTGCCACCGTAGTCTTCTCCATCCCGAGCGCCGGCGTGCACCGGCGAACGGGAGAGTAGGTCTCCGGAACTGCTCGCTCTTGTGATCCTGCACCGGGAGAGGGCGAATAAGGTTTTTGGGAAGCGCTAAGCGCGACTGCTCATCTTCTTCGCCACGGCTCGTCCTCCGTCCAAGTCAGGAGCTGCGGCGTACCGTCGTCTGCAACGCAGGTTGTTGCGCTCCGTTCGAAGGACCGTCTTCGTCTCATCTGCGCCTTTCGTCTTCCCGGTGGCTCCCGCACAGTACGTATTTTATGATCAGACCTGTTTCATAATCATGTTTTCTGAGATCATGTTTATGTTATACGTACTGTCTAGTATGTTAGAGTCATGCATGCTAGATTTAATTCTCGTCATGATAAATCTAGTTCGGAATTTAAACTTACAATTGTCTATTTTTCCAACAAGTTGAAATAAATGTCTACCAGCCAGAAGTGGAAGGAGCAAACGATGAGCGCAGTGTATCACTGACAATGATTGGACATGAAGCCGAAGGAATTGGTGCTGGTGCCTATGTAAGTATTACTCCGGTTCCCTCCATTCCTAAATAATAAGGTCTACATTGTGAAGTTGTATAATGTACTGATATCTATCTTGCATTATCAATCTATCTAGTTATCTAAAAAATCATGGTTGAAGACTTTTATTTTGAACATCTAGAGGCCACATGTGATTTTCTCTAACTAGTGACCTAAGGGAATGTATCTATAGTTGCAAGCAAACCAACCAATTATATTCATATAACTCAGCTTCTCATATATACTGAATGAGTAATATGGTATTTGACACAAGGAAAAAATGACTAATAATAAAATACTACAATGTTGAGCCTCAACTGTCAGTAGAATATACTATAGTTTTTAGTTTAACAATTACTAAATTTTAGGCAGATGAACCTTTTGAGTTACTCCACACATTAGAGGGATATATGATCTAAAAAAAATAAACTTAACTATCCTTACACATATGTTAATATTATCTTTGGGGAACTTACTAATAGACCAATAAAAAAATCTGATGTTGACTAAAACATAGTAATGGCAGTCTCTATGATCCTTTTACAGGTGTACCCAAGATTAAGTGGTGACAGTTTCGCTAGGTTCCACATATATTGGGTAACAATATACTTCGCTCCCATTTGATATATTGATATTTTTTTACATTTCAAATGTCGGGCGTTCATCTTTCATAATTAATTTTGTTTCAATGTATTTTAAGATTGTGAAAGAGTGCACCGTGAGAGTAGATTCTATTATGTTGCCGCTTTCAATCCCATAGTAGTGGGAGGCCTCGCTATTTCAATATTTTGGTTCATCACTACTATGGGACTACTTGAGTGGGAGTAGTAAACTAAGACAAACCCAATTCATAGTATCATGATGTGGTATCTAAGATTGCCACATTACTGATGAAATGGCATAGTAAATTGGTGTGTAGGGTGATATGGCCCTTCCAGTCTACGTATTATTGTATTGTTGTTACTTAGGCCCTGTTTGGAGGAGCTAAAGTTGACTGCTAAACTTTAGCACATATTAGCATTTATACACATGCTAAAGTTTGAGTCTTGGCTAAAATTTAGTCTATCCTATTAGCACCTCTGTTTGTATTATCATTCCCTATTAGCACTTGGATTCAAATAGGGCCTTAGTTAGGGGTGCAAATGGGTGACCCTTAGGTGCACCTCCAACCTTCTTTAGTTCAAAATTTTGTACTGATTTTTCAAATTGAGATCTCGTTTTGAAAATTAGTACAAAATTTTGAACTAAGAAGGGTTGGAGAGGCACCTAAGGGTTACCAATTGGCACCCCTAGCCTTAGTAGCATCCAAAAATAATAAAATTATTGTGGTGTTGTGCCTATTATAATAAACCCAAAACATCATTTATGGTAAAATGTTGGATTGAGTGCCAAAGCACATCTCGCAAGATGTAACATCCTTCTCTCTTTTATTTAACTATTTGACACATCAGCAAATACAAAACCGTATGTTCCACTTAATTATGTTATGATACCATCCATTGGGAGACCCATTAAGCCTTCATTAATGACTCACTTAATACTAGTTTATAGGCCTTACATCTGCAGCTCTCAAGTTTAAAAATGTGCAAGCAGTTGTGTGGTCTTAGTTTGAAGGCATGTAACTAAAAAAATCACAATGCAGAAAGTATCTTAACATCTCTGCTTCATTTTTGGTACCAGTACACTAAGAACCTGAATTGCTATGATCTCCTCTGTCCTGGATTTGTGCAAGTTAGCCAAAGTATTGGTCTTGGGGGAAGACTGCAACCAATTTCCGTATATAATGGACCACAATATTCAATTCATATTCAAGTGTCCAAGGTATTGTATCTTCACATGTTTGTGGTTTGTATTAGATATAGTTATTTTCTACCATTTTTTAATTCATCTTGTTCAAACATTGATCACATTAGGATCTTTGTAAAGGGAAAAATTAATTTACTGCTAGATGTAAAATATAGAACAATATAGAACACTAACCGTATGCATCTCCACTATGAAGCTAATTATTAGACCTGAAATTCGAGCTTTAAATGGCAGGATCCATAGACCCATCTCTCCATTGCAGTGAAACCCTAGCCAATAACCTTCAAACCGAGAGCTAATCAATGGAATGAAGTAGCTAGAACACTCAAACTAACCTTGGTTCACCAAAATGATATCCATGTGCTTATATTCATACATGAATATGTTAGTGTTTTCTCACTCCTTGATGTTCTCATGCTTCACTTTGTGCTTTCGTCCATTCCATGGACTCCACCTCATTAACATGTTCCATCTGAAGCTCCCACTTCCACAACTTTTCCCACATTAGTCTCAACAACTCTCCACTACTGTCACCATTTTAGTGGTCTTCATTGCTATCATCGTCGTTTTTTTCTTAACTGGCGACTTTTGATAATTGTGTTGTACTTGTACATCAGGATCCAGCGACCGGACACTGGTGGCTAGCATTCGGCCCCGATAACACAATAATTGGATACTGGCCAACCGAGCTGTTCAGGAGCATGAAAGACAAAGCTACCATTCAGTACTCAGGCGGCCTTGTTCGGAAATCAGCAGCCGGGGGCATGCCACAGATGGCCTGTGGGCATTTTGCCTCGGAAGGATTTGGAAAAGCAGCCTTTGTGAGGAACATCCAAGTTTTCAATGAGTTCTATAAGCTGGTCACTCCGGTCACTCGGGCTTCCTATGCCAGGAGCACAAGAGAGGATTGTTACTCTATCAGTGGGTATGGTCAGGATGCAGCTGGCATGCATGTGTATTACGGCGGACCAGGCTGTAACAAATGATCGGCTATACTAACGTTGAAAAGATATTGGCTTCAAATAAAATGCAAGCATAATATCACACTAGCCAAGACAAAAATCAAGTGAGTAGAAATTAATCGATGTTGGCAAGCAGTTGCGTGATTTGAATCTTTTGGACAACCTGCAAATTTTAAAAGTATAGTTGGATGTATGTTGTCATTGAAAATTGCTATGGCTAACCAATTTTTTTAGGGATAAGTCCAGGATACACCCACAACTATGACAAAAGTTCGATTTTCAATCTTCAATTATAAAACACTAGTCTGTCAACCCGTGCTCCCGCACGGGCTATTTAGAATTAATATAAGAATAAAATTAATAATTATAATTATCTATCTCACACCCCTTTTCATCTATTAAATATTCTAACACATACTCTAATATATATATTTATCACTATCTAATTACAATAGATTTCATTTTACATCACACCTTCATATGTATTCAATATATGTTTAGTTGAACTATTTGTTTGTGAATTGATATTCTTATCTTTTCCATCATACATGAATATATGGTGATATTGTCACACCCCAAAATTTGAATTTTGGGTTGTGAACATCTTTTCGAATATAATTGTCCATCTTCTGAATATTCCGATAATTTTCTAGATTTTTCTGGCAATTATTCTCATTTTTTTGCTAGAGCTGAATTCAAATGATGCAAAGTTCTAGAATCTTCTTCACGAGATTCGAGTATTTTTATTTGAACTTCTCGTGTCCCTAATCGTCCATAGAATTTTTCCTTGGAATTTTCGGTATTCTCGGAATATATATATTTGGGTTAAAAGATTTATCTAGATTTTTCTAGATTTATTTTAAACCTGAAAATATATTCTGAGCAATAAAATCCTTTCCTTTTTCTTCCTTGATTTGATTCAACTTGTTTATTTTTCCAATCAAGTTTCCTGATTCTCTAATTTTTCGCTTCGATCAAATCACACTCGACACGGAGCCGTAGTTCGTTTTCCAGCGACGAAGCTCCACTGTCATCACCGTCAACCCTGATGACTAGCACCATCATTCTAAAATCTTAACTCCCTCGACCGCTCAGACTTTTGCCTCTCCTTTTATTCTTCTCTCTGTGTCTAAATTCTTTCCTTTGGCCTGAGCCAATTTATCGCTGCTCTCGCTTCTCTCTATTTCTCTTAGTCTCTATCCAAAGCCTTGCATGCACAGAAGGACCGGCCTACCAGCGAGTACGAGCTTGCAAAGGGACCAACTAAACCTGCTCTAGCTTACCTGCCGTCTCTCTTCCTCTACGTGTGTATGTGGGACCCGTTCTTTTTTTTTTTGGGCCTAGCCCAAGAAACCGTCTCGGTCCCGTCCACCCGGGCCTCCCTATACCGTGCGCAAGCACCGACGTCGCCATCTACTTGGCTCGCCGCCCCTTGCCCCGACGCACCCCTGCCCAGCGCCGCCGCCGGCCCTGCGTGTCTCGACCCGCGCCTCCATCCTGCTCGCGATGTATCAGGGGCCGCCCAGATCGTCCTCGTGCTCCTGCTTCCCATCGCCTGCGCAGCACCCGGCCGCCTGGAGCCCTTCGCCTACCTCTTGCTCGTGAGGCGCCGGAATCCGAAGAGATCAGGCCTGCATGCTTGCGTGCCGCGTGTTGCCTTCACCAGGTGTCCCTGCTTGCCTTGCGTGATGCAGCGGCCTGGCCTCAGGAGCTCAACGGATCGGAGCAGAGCGCCGTCGCCCCTGCAGCTGTGCCTCGAGCCCTCGATCGTGACCCCACCACAACAACATGGTCGTCAGGAGGACTAGGCACGAACAGACTGCCTCCACCGTTCTCCTCATCAGACCAGAACCACCACCACCCCCTTCTTGGCGAGTTTTCGGCCACCGCGATACATCCCATCGCAACTAAGGTATAAAACGAAAGCGGCCCATCGTTTAGTAGCGCTGTTGTACCGTAGTTCGAGTTTTATAATTAAATTTAGAATTAACTTGATTAATATCTATTTCAACTAGTTTTCTAATTAAAAGCTAATTAGAGTTCTACACCGGTTTTCATAATTAATGTTAATTGATTTAATGCTAATATAATATTTCTTTTAATGCAACTTGTTTAGTTCCAACCGGGATCATGAAGTTTCACGCTTAGATGCTCTCACGTGCTTGTGTTTTATTTGATAGTTAAATGGTTAACTAGTTTAATTTATAATGAAACTTAATAAATAAAATGTGACTAAGTTTACCTCGTCTTTACAAATATAAATTAAATTGAACTAATTAGATATCTCCTTTCACATGTGTTTTTTTAATTAAAATAAATCAAGCTTATAGTTTCTTTTCTGTTTCAATATAATCTTCCAATAGTTATATCTTTTCAGCAATAGCTTCGTTCTCAGCGTCTCTTGCGTTCTCATGATCGTAGTTTCGAGCCCTCTTCTTTAGTGTGCTCTTTTAATGCTTTTCTTCTGTTTAGTGCCTTGTCCTTAGTTGTGCTTGTTTTGCTTGCTTGTATGTTTGTCCCCGATGCTTATTGCGAGTAGAAGGAACGCAGTTCGAGAGCTGTGAAGATGAAGATCGAGATGCAAGAGCAAGTGTTGAAGACTCTGAGCAGTTATTATATGGATTTAAGGTAAGTATATTTCTTGATCATATTTTGTCCTACTCACATTTACTTTACGCTTGCATGCATTAAATTGATGGGTACATATTATTCTTCTCGTTCATCCATGTCCTTGAATAGCCGGGTTAATTTTATAAAATCTTTTGGGTAGATTTGCTTAGTTGCTGAATAATGGTTATGGGTGGTTTACAATAATGATACATGAGACATGACTCTATTCTTTATATTTTTTCGGAACAATATGGTGAACTTGTGAAGTTAATTAAAATCAATCATGGAGCGACCACCCGGAAAAATAGCGCAACCACAAGGACTATATGGCTTTGGTCTTGGTTGATTAATTAGATGTCTCTAGCTTGTTAGTAGCTTACCGAAAGACGCAAGAGGGGGGGGGACTAGGTTCAAGAGGGGTACTCGGCCTGCCAGAGGGGTTTTTGGTACGCCTACGGGTACGCTTGCTCTGGTGGAGGGTGCACTCGCCTAACGACTGAAACCTTAGCGGGCTACTACTGGTTAGAGAGTCTTTGTAAATGCCTCGTAGTGTACCCATGTAGTCATACCTAATGAAGTGTGGTGAGTGTGCCTGATCAGCATTGCGTGACGGGTAACACGACTTGTGGGTAAAGTGTGCAATCTCTGCAGAGTGAAAACTGATATATCAGCCGTGCTCACGGTTAAGAGCGGCTCGGACCCTCACATGTCTACTTAATTGAAATTATTATTTAATTCAAATGCTAAATTGTTCCGAGGCTTATTTATTCAGTTATCAATATCTTTTTCATAAATGTGGGATGGTTTCATACATGATTAGTAAATCGGCTGTTAATGTTCAGCTATTAATTAAAATGCTTACCACTTATTCAGCCAGCCTTTATTCTTGATTTAGCCTTGCATGTCATATATTTCTTAATATACTTGCTGAGTACGATATGTGCTCACCCTTGCTATAACCACACTGCTCAGAAGAGAAAACTGCTTGAAGTTTGCTGAAGATGTTGCTAAGTTCTAGGCGTACACAACCCCCGGTCGATTGCCTATAAAGTGTGGAGCCATCATTTCCAGTTGAAGCTGTGTATCTCTAATAGACCTTTTAATCATTGTAAGTCTCTTTTTCGTGACATTGTTGCTCATTTTGCCATTATGACGTCACTATATGTATGAAACTTGATCCTGGCATATCCAATTAGTAATAGTAAGATAAATAACAGAGACCATCCAACTACTAAAACCAGACAAATTTGACCCTTAGGATGATTTTGATGGTGGTTTTGTATTTTTTTAAAAAAATAAAAAATCTAATTAGATCTTAAAAATCAAAACTGATTCATTTTAAATCAGAAAAATGTGAATCTAGTACCAAAAGTTCTCTAAAAATGTAACCTATCTATTATTGCAATATTTGAATCTTATTTCTATTGACGCAAAAATCCAACCAGACGGATCCTCGCGCTAATCAACACAATCCGGGGAGATCTGGTTCACTGTGTCGTACCAAACCCGAATCGGCGTGCGTGGTGTGCACTGGCATACCAGTCAATTTGACCATTCAACAGATAAGGTGAAGATGATTCTTTTGAAGTCAAAGGCGATCGACCGATGTGATCCTGGCACCGGTAGCGATGATGATGTAGCCAAATAAGTTATCGGCCATGAAGTCGATTTCAGCATCCTGATGTGCATGAGCAACTCATTGGCTATCTGAATCAAATCTATAAGATTGATAACATTAAGGCATAAAAATTATCGGCTAGCAAGCCAATAGGAAACGGAGCGCCATTGAGATCATGATCCATTATGAATATAGCCATAAACCAACAAAGCTTCAACTAACATTACCAATAGTATTTTCTAGGTGAAATGACAGATGCGCCCGGAAGTTGCAATGTAGAAGTACTGCCAGCAATAGGTTAATCTACACTTCGCCAGCCAATAGATCTATTCATGGCAAAACTTGGTTTCAATGGCATTTGAGAAGTAACCAAGATTTAGCTGCAACAGGCTATTGAATAATCTAACATCTATTTCAACAAGATAAAACTAATTACAGCGAGCCGAATAACAAGACGATAAATTCAAGTGGTATCAGCCGATGCGATCTTAATCAAGGCTAGGATAGATGTGATTCTACCATATCTAGCAAGAGGTAACCATGCTCGTAAAACAGGGCAAAATCAATAATTGGCGAATATCGTAGATCCAAACAGAAGCGATGCGCCGTCAGTCGAAGATCCAAGGTACTCGATAACTGTTGGATAAGAACCAGATTCAATGACAGCGATTCGCCCTGAAGTTGAGATCTGGGATACCCGGTAGATTAAGACTCTGGCGAATTGGAGATCGAGACTATGCAGCCCAAGTTGCTGAAAAATTCATCAAAAATCTACATTACTCCTACTCCTAGGGAAGAAAGGTAAAGATTCTTGAGAAAGTAAATTATTTTGTGTTAATCGATGTTGACAGCTCTTAAGTATCAATTTTAGGCAGTCAAATCCTACATAAATACATAAAAGGTAAACACCAACATAGTGGTAGGGGTTTATTACTAACCATTTCCACAAGTGTTGGTAAATATTTTTATGTAGATGAAATAAGGTTGAAAACTCACCTCATGAGCAAGAAAACACACTCCTCAATCCAAGACAAAGAGTGTCGACCAATCAGAGACAACTAGTGACGTCACATGAATCAAAGGGCCCATTAAAACAAGTAAACAGACATACCAAAAGCTTAGACATGCGGAAATGAGATTATGGGACATGTAGCAGCCTCTCAGTCAAAATTGGGTCGGTTTGGGGCCACACACCGGAAGGCCGACCACCTCGGTCAGCGGACCAGTGGTCTGCGCCATCGACCTTGAGCTTTGACATGCAGCTTTGTGGAAACTTCCTTAAGGTGGTTCCAGGTGCATTCCAGGTGCCTCCCCTGCTGAAATGCGGCCGAGAAGCTCCCTTTGCCCCCCTCTATAAATATAGAGGGGGTAAGAATAGAAGACATCCATCAAGTGGTCAACAAGCTTTTTCTTTAGTTTAGGGTTACCTTGCAAAGGGGTAGAGGTACTTAGGAGGGGCGCCGGTCCTCGGTGCTCTTCTCCAAATTGTACCTCTATGAGAGTGAGAGAGTAGTTCGAGTGATTTGCCCGGGTGTCGGCATTCTTCTCCCATCTTGTACCTCTACGGATGCTGCTACATTCTTCTACTTTTAGTAAGTATTTGTGATTCCTATCTCTAGTATTTTACTTGGTATGGTAGATGTAGTAGTGCTTGTAGTTGAGTGAGATCAATTCTCTTACTCGCAGGTTTGTCGCTCCGTATTTATATGGAGTGCTATAGTTTGCTACAGGGTACCAAACGTAGTTAGACTGTAGTGGTAATCAATAGCATAGATGTGATATCTAGGCTAGGGGTTATGCTTCGTTAGCCTTAGATCCCACGGTTTGTTAAAGGTAGGCCGTAGGTAGTGATAGCACTATTGGTCCTCTATAATCCACCACGTTCGGATATAGCGTAGAGCTGTTGGCCGAAGTCGGCTGGCAAACCAGGTGTAAGCCGATGCCCGAAACGAGTATTGTGCTCGAGAGATCAAGTTTTAACTCAGCTATAATGCTATCTTAGGAATCCTCTCTACACTTGCCACCTATCTTGGTGTGTTCTTGGACTGATTAGAATAAGTTTTAGTGTACACACGTTCCCATTCGATAACCCTTAGAATACTCTTAGGTGAAAGGTACAACGGTATTCGTGTGTTTGCGGATTTATTCGTGACGCTAAAATATCCAACAAACTTTCTGGCGCCGTTGCCGGGGAACGGTCGTTGCATCTTTCTTCTTACCTAGTCATCCTCGTATTTTTTTCCTTTTCTTTTTTTCTACCTTGACCCCGCTAGCTATCCATAGGAAAGCTGTCTTTTGAAAACTTCTCTATCCCACGAGATTTATTCCGTATCATCTTTTGCTTTTCTTTACTTCTACCTTTACCCCCACTATTGAAATGAAAAAGATTTCTTTACTTCTATCTTTATCCCCACTATTGAAATGAAAAAGAAATAAGAAAAGAATGAGAGGTAAAAAAAGACCTTTGGTCTCGGTTGGTAACACCAATCGAGACTAAAACGTGCGTCTGCCACGTCGGCGATGGCAGTCCTCTTTGGCCCCGATTGGTGTTATTAGTTTCGGTTGCTAGATCCAGGATAAAAGGACCCAAGTTTTGTCCCGGACTGGCAGTCTCGATTGAAAAATCGGGACAACAAGAGTTTTTCATCCAGGATAACATACGTGTTCTGTAGGAGTGAGCGCAGGGTCATCGCTACCGCGTTAATATTCTGACTGGCTCGCGTGAACATTGGGCTACCCTTCGCTCCTTGCACAGTGTCTTGCTGGACCTCGCGGGCTCGCTGCCGCGCTCCGGCATTCCTGTCTTGAGAAATTTTTTAATTTTTATATTATTTTTTCTGATTTACCAAAAATATATGCCGATTTTTTTTTTCAAAAATGTCATCCTACCGCCAATTCATCCGGCAGAAGGTAGGTACCACTGGATGAACCGGCGGCAGGTGCACTGTAGAAAATATACGGCCGGTTCATCCGGCGAAAAGGTTACTGTAGCATTTTCAATGACCCTGTAGCGGCGTGGCACCAAATCAACCGGCGGTGCTGTAGCAATTCACTGTAGCACATTTTCAAAAAATTATAACAAATTCATAGGGATTCGGATGGTGATAAAATTTATACGAAAATTATAGACCTCGACGAGATCTACCACTTTGTAATTCAAACTTTTTTCATTTGGAATCATTCTGGTGTTTAAATAATCGACACAACATTTAGATCTAAAAAATCAGATCGAAACAAGTCGTGCTGCTCATCGGAAGTGCACCGGGAATTTTTCATCTAAACAACGCTAGACTTGTTGTAATTACAAAGTTGTTTAGATCTGATTCCCGGTGCACCCCCAATGAGCAGCACGATTTGTTTAGATCTGATTTTTTCGATCTAAATGTTGTGTCGATTATTTAAACACCAAAATGATTCTAAATGAAAAAAGTTTGAATTACAAAGCTGTAGATCTCGTCGAGGTCTATAATTTTCGTATAAATTTTATCTCCATCCGAATCCATATGAATTTGTTACAATTTTTTGAAAATGTGCTACAGTACCGCGTTTGATTTGACGGCAAGCCGCTACAGTGCCAGTGAAAAACGCTACAGCAACCTTTCGCCGGATGAACCGCGGTATGTTTTCTACCGTGCACCTACCGCCGGTTCATCCGGCGGTACCTTCATTCCGCCGGTTGAACTGGCGGCAGGATAACATTTTTATAAAAAAAATTCGGCATATATTTTTGAGAAATCGGAAAAAAATAATATAAAAATTAGAAAAATTCATGTCTTCACGATGGGGCATAGTTTGCTCGGCATCCAGCTCGAGGCGTTGGACCTTGAGGAGCTCCGCGCGGGTATGCCTCCTGTTGGGCCGTCGTGTGGTGTGGCGGCGGGGTGGCAGCTTTGCCGGCCTCACCATTCGTACAGCATGCGGTCCATCCCCTGGAGTATAAACTAGTATTGTTTCTCTGGTACAAAGATTCATATACAACACTTCACATTTTATATGGTCGGCTGAGTTTCCTATAGAAAACAACTTTTCACTGCTGCATAAACAATTCTTTCTCTAGTACAGAGATTCATATATAACACTTTACACGTCCCCTAAAAGAACACACTTAGGCATGCTTAGTTCCCAAAATTTTCTCTGCGCTACAGTAACTTTGAATATTTGACTACTAATTTGGAGTATTAAATGTGGATAACTGACAAAACATATTCCATAACCTCCTGGCAAAATCGCGAGACGAATCTAATGAACCTAATTATGCAATGATTAGACAATGTCATGCTACAGTACAATCTTTAATGATGGATTAATTAGGCTTAATAGATTCGCCTCACGATTTCCCGTCCATCCGTGTAATTAGTTTTATAATTAGTATATATTTGATACTTCTAATTAGTGTTGTAAAAGTTCCCAAAAATTTTCACCCAAAATTTTTCACCACACGTAGTAGTAAGAGATTCGGATTTAGAACTACCTCTAGCTAGTATCGGGCAAATGGCAAGGTTAAGCATCATTGCAGGTCACAGGTAACACGTAAATGTGCGTACAGGGTTGTGAGTATTTGAACCTACAACCTCCGGACTCGCGCGTACTTTTCTCCACCTATGTATCACATGTGATTTAGTAGGAGATGCATTTTTTTTGAAGCACCACGTGGAGGATCATTTAGTATCGAGCCAAGACACTGGACGGTACTAAATATCATATTTTAGTACCGACTAGTATTATTGATCGGTACTAAATGGCCACATCATTTTAGATACTGGGCCAAAATAAACATCAGCTGGTACTAAAATGCGATATTTAGTACTAGCCGATGTTTTGGTCTAGTACTAAAATAGTTCCAAGGGCTTTCAAATTTAAATCTAGTACTAATAAAATGGATCCGGAAAAGCTTTAGTACCGGACCAAAACTTAACCGGTACTAACCGAAGAAACGAAAGCTCATTTTTCTAGCAGTGCAGAATATGACTGTTAATGTGCAATGAGTGTTGGGTTGGTCCAGCTAGCATACTAGGCAAGCATGGTCAACAAATTAGTAAATCAGTGATTGTGCTGTTTAGCTGTCGTATCGAAATATCTAATGGAAAGCAATTAGTAGAGGCCATCCAAGGTAATTAACGCATACGAAGTTATTGGTACATTATTGCTGCGGGCTGTACGTTCTATTATACTACTACATATATGGAGGCGAGACCAGTTTTCCTCGTTGCAAATAAAGCGACGCACGCCTCAGTGCCCCAACATCCAACCGTACTACCGATATTCACCAGCAAAAATCTAACATGAGGGATACTACTCTGATGGCCATGTTATGCTTCGTTATGCTTTTTGGATCTCTAGCATTATAACCTTTTGTCCCTCCAATTCTGGCAGATATACAAATATAGGAAATTAACTTAACTTAGATCTTAACTAATACAGGATCTATATCTACTCAAGTAAGCACAAAACCTTAAAACATATGATCGAGTTTAGATCTAGACCGGGGAGAAGCGGCATGACGGATGTATCAGATCCATCGGCCATCTTGGTTGGCGAAGTAGGCGTTGTAGTCGTAGTTGCCGTAGTCGGAGTAGTCGTACTCGCTGGAGTTGAAGAAGACCTCGGCGGGTACCAGCGTCCTTCCAACCTCCAGCAGCACTATCCATGGACGATGGCGGCGGCGCGGTGGTCACCTTCAGGTGACTCTAGCACCGCCGTAGATCAGGCGGCTGTAGGGGTTGGGGTTTCTCTTTGGCTAGGTTTTTCACTTCAGTCCAAAGGAGCAGGACCCCACCCCTATTTAATATGGCGCTGGGTAACCTGGGGTCACAACCATGGACAGGTTGAGCCCTCGACCAGAGCGCTAAACGGGCTTTTCCCGTTTTCTTATTTGCTGTATTTTCGGCGTTTTTGACCACCAAAAATTCCAACAACAAAATCACAAATTTATAGTGATATAGATGTCCTAGAGACAAAGCCGCACAATTCTCCTTAAATCTACTAGTTTTGATATAACTTTTTAAGAAGTTTATATTTAATGCAAAGTACCGCAGGTCGTCCACAACTTCTGGATTCCAGGATGACTTCTCATGCTGACACTGTCAACTCCACGTCATTTTTAGATGGGCACCGTATCCTATGAAAATCACCCCTTTTATGCAAACTTTGGAAACTCCAATCAGCACTGTTAGATCGTCATCCAAGGGCCATCCCCAACCTGACGTGCGCTGCACCCTCCATCTGCTTCTGTCAGCGCCGTCAGGCCTCCGTCCGTTCCGTTTACGCCCAGGACGTCCCGCACCCGACGCTGCAAGCCCTAGGGGCTAGGGCGCGCTCCGCCGGCGGACAGCAGCACCACCAGCGCTGCCGGTCTCCAGCAGGAACACAAGCGCCACCGCCCTCCATCTCCACGGATATGGTGCCATTTATCTGCCCAGGTGATGAATTCATCGGTCATACCACGGTCTTCTACCCTGCAAAGCTCCGATCCACGGGCGCCAGCAATGACGGCGGTTCGGGGGATCGGAGGAAGCCGAGTCTGTCGCGGCAGGTCGATCCTCGCCAAGTTGCCCGGCGACGGCGGGAGGGTCCCGAGAGGCTACGTGCCCATGGTGCTCGTCGGCGACGGCGAGGAGCGGCGGATCATGGTGCGCGTGCGTCGAGATGCTCAGGCCAGGAGCCATGGCGGCCGTTCTGGAGATGGACGCGCAGCAGTTCCGAGCTTTGCAGGGTCCCCTGCGGCGCCGGCCGGTTCCAGCAGATGCTCGGCGTGGCGTGCGAAGCTAGATAGGAGTAGATGATGAATCGCGTGTACAGATGCACGCCTCTGTGCTGCTGAATCTGTTCATTCTTTGGTTCGAATGAATCTCTTCCGGTCCTCATGGTGTACAGATGGAAAGAATCTGCATATATACATCAGATTCCATGGATTGGTTTTCATCTCTGAAGCTTGCGTGCGTGTAAATGTTGGTACTACTCACTGATTCCACAAGAGATTTGCAAAGCGAAATCGTGAGGCGGGATTATCCCTATCCCATAGATAGAGTGATAGATACATCCGAAAATGAACTCAAGAAAAAAAACAGCAAAAAGGGCGCGCGGCGGCTCTAGCTGAACGGAGGGCGGCGGCGCTGCTAGAGATGGAGGGCGGCGGCGCTTGTGTTCCTGCTGGAGACTGCCGTCGGAGCGCGCCCCAGGGCCGGCAGCGTCGGGGGCGGGATGTCCTGGGCGGAAACGGAATGGACGGAGGCCTGACGGCGCTGACGGAAGCGGATGGGGGCGCAGCGCATGTCAGGTTGGGGTTGGCCCTTGGATGACGATCTTACGGTGCTGATTGGAGTTTCCAAAATTTGTATAGAAGAGGTGTTTTCCATAGGATACGGTGCCTTTTGGATGAGAGAAAGTTGACCCTTAACTTTTGCGTCAAGACAACATGCAATTATTTCAATCCTGAATATGGTATTTGCTACTGCTGCCCTGATGACAGCCACAAAGAGTACTGCCATTTGAAGTTGGAAGACTGTAGGGCCAACTGCGCCACTTGCAGACCTAAATGCTCGTGAAAGTTATATCGTTACTCGGTGATGGAAGGTTGATCGTCTGGATGCAACATTGAGCACAAGTTTGAAGCATTATCAGTTGTAAAAAGGGTTCTATTTTAATAAAATCTTGTCCCTTTCTTAAAAAGAAAGGTACAAAGTCATCTAGGTTGGATCAAAATGCGGGGAAAATGCGTTACACTCCCATTACACTCTGTTGTTGGTAACTTGAAACCCTCCTGATACATACTGTGCCCTGTAAAAACTGGGCGCCAAATAAACCTGGCAGGCAGCACACATGGTGATCGATCTTTTTTTTTCTGATGCTAGCTAGCTGCTGAGAGCAAACACCAGAGATAGCCAGCTAGCCAGCAAACAAAAACTCGTATGATACATGATAAAGTCACGCGACAAGATCAAAATAGGAAAATGCATGTGTGTAAACAGTAGGCGCGACGACGCGTGTGTGAATAGGAGTGGAGACTGGAGGGTATACGTAGTACGTACCACTCCACATGCCGCACTGATGACTAGTACTGGATGGCACTGTAGAGCCATTTTTGTTGCCTTCCCATTCCACTTGCTACGAGTGCCTGCTGTGGTTTTAGTAGCAGGCCGTCCTCTTGCGATCCCCTCACAAGCAAGCGCACAAACCCACACCACAAGACCTCCTCGGCTAGGAACACGGCCGTCGTGAAGACGATGGCGTCCATCTCGACCTGATCAGGAGGGAGCTGAGTCCAGACGACGCAGCCAGAGTGCTCCACTGCTCTGGCCTGGGAAGACGACGGCCAGCAACGCAAGGATGCGGCCGCTTGGCATCACCATGCATGAGAGGTACGGCGTCACCACTCTTTCTTCTCCCTGCAATGCGTACTGCCACCCGTCTTCTGTGCTACCATTTTGCAACGACGACTCGACGAGTTGCCTGCTCGATTAGCAGAGACGCACTTTTTTGGATGACACCACGTACCCCATTTCATTTTTCATGTTCTTCATGGCCATTAAAGTTTGAATAATGTTTCCCTTGCTCATCATGTAGGCTAGCTAGTGTAGATCTATCGATTTTGTTCCTGATTAGTCCAGCTTTCTCGAGAGCTAGAGAAGGGAAATCCTTCGGTGGACACAAGAGCAGGTGCGCACGGTGTAGTTGAGCGACGCGTGGATCTTATTATAGGAGGGGCTAATTAGTTAAGACGCAGGTTACTTTTTCACTTTTCCATTTCTCGATAACACGCCTAGGTGGCCTATAACCAGTAGGGTGTGCACGGTAGCAGCTTTTCATGATGTAGTGGTTGTGTTGTAGTGGGTATAGTGGTGACCATGCACACTATCTTTTACAAGATATATTTTCCCGGGACCGGATCAGCTGACGTTGGGGCTACTGACATTGGGTCACTACCAGCGGGCCCCAGCGCTAGTGGGCCTCACATGCAGTGGCTCAAAGTCAGCCACCCCAACTGCAGCGGATCTCAATCCTATTTTCCCAGTAGCTTTTACCAGTCGCACTATATGAGCACTAGGGTCAGATAGTGAGTGTACATCAACGCGTCAGATAGTGACGATCCAGCCATCGTTATCATTGCTAACTGCTACGCGTGTTGCGTGCCTCCGATCGCCTGCTCGGCCCCACCCCACCCTGCCGCGCATCCTCGCCGCGGACTGTTATATATGGGCCTTTCCATTCATGCTACTCACTGCATTCTTACATGCATGTATGCGCCGCCAGTGCTGGCCATGGATCTCTCTTGGCAGTAGAGATACGTACAGCTAGCCTTTTTTTTTGTTTGTGTTTGTTGCCTCATGATTTTACCCGAACCATTTTTTTTGTATGATTAGGTTTGTGTGTGTTCGTCTTTGTGCGAATGTGATACTAATTAGAAGTATCTATATATATCTTGAGATTTTGCTTCAACCTTTGTCATCGAAACCTAATTAAACATCAGTAATACTAGTAGGGTGCACGTGCCACACCACACGTGTTTGAAGAACAATATTGCAAAAAAAAACACACTACATTTTAGTTGCAAAATGCATTTTAATGAAACTATATATGACGAAAATATGCAGTCAGGTCAAAACATTCATACCATAATAGATGATTCAGTTGTTGTAGCAGTGAAGATTCGCTTCAGAAAAGACATGCCGGATGATGATTCGGCCACCGGAGATAAGCCTAAGATAGTAGGGATGCCCCACATGTTTTAAGAACCACATTATGAACAGAAATTGTGTGAAAACAAATTAACACGCACAACATACAGCTGGTTTGCTAGCATGTGTTCTCAAAAGTCTACTAAATAAGTATTGATGTCTATAAAACATCCAGTAATTTATAATTTATACCAAGGTTTTAAAAAACGCTAGACGCTAGGCAAACACTTGCCTATGGTTTAGAGTTTTTTGTGATTAAACGTAGATTGAACATGATTAAATGTGTGTTGTGATTAAATGACACTGTGATTAAACGCAACGCTTGGCCACCGTTCAACGTTTAATCAATTAAATGATGTTTAAAACATTTTTTAAACACTGATTTATACTTATACTAAAGATGTTCATGCGTCAAGGATGTATCTTCAAAAATTCTAATAGATGAAAATTTTAGCCTAAGTGCAATTCAACCACGTGTAACACTCGAAAACATGTCATGACTCATGAGTACAAACTGAAACATAAATACATGATGTATGTATTGTGGCTTAAACAAGGTCAAGTATAAACTGGAACATAGGGTCATAAATACAAACCAAAACATACAAAATGTATTGTGGTTTCTGTTAAAGAAATTCTACATAGGGAATGTTTTGAATATTCCCAAGAAAAAAAATCGATTGATCCGGCCCCTCTACGGCATCTACAATTACAAACACCACTAATTTAGTCAGTTCTTAAGCAAAGATAAACCAGCACTATAGAGAAAAGTGATAGGATAATAACAAATATTATGACATAACATAGCATTTGTAAGCAAAGATAAGTAAGTAAGATTTGTACAACTGATTTGCACATATTTTGCATTCACTAATAGTGATCATTTCAAATTGATTCTATACCCAACTGATTCCTTTACGATTGAGTTTTGGTTCAGACATAAAGTGTCATGTATTTGTTATAACTGTTACATATTGCCTTGGATGATAATTTTTTATCCTCCCGACACGTCCTCTTCCACATCTATAAAAAAACATGAAAAATAAGACTTCTCTTCCCCAAATAAGACTCATGATTCTATTAAAGCAATTGGTACAAAAATAAGACTTCTATTCCCCCAAATAAGACTTCCTTCCACATCAATTAAAGCAATTGGTACAAAAAGGGTAATGATTCAGAATATATCAATAAATCTCTTGGGAATTGAAAACAAAATCAAAGTTATTAAAGATTAGAAGCAGTTCTCCTAACTGAAGCAAAACCTGCACTGAAGAGAGTCTGCACTATGCTTGAATGTTACTGACATGAGAACCACATTTGGCAAAATTGCACATGCTAATTCCTAAAATTGTTAATGATCTCTAGCATACACATAAACCGTACATATAACAAGGGTTAGATACGTAGTTGATTTATGAACCAAATTCCCACAAGAAGGGATCTCACGTGGTCCATTTTACCACAAGGCTCATATACTGCTCATAGCCACAGGGCAAATAAAGCTGTTGACGCAAAAATCAACACACTGGAATCCGAGGGCAAGTGTTCGCCGAGTCACGGAAAGTCAACCAAGCATGCCAGTCAATTTGACCTGAAATTGACAAGGGAGAAAACAAAGTCAAATTCGAGAGCGTATCGGCTGGGATTCCGAATATCTCTCAGATGGGTGTATCGGCAAGCTTTGCCGATTGTAAGGATCACCGGGGTGTCCGACCCTAGAGGGGGAGGGGGTGAACAGGGTCGCTAATCGCTTTCTATCCTAAGGCTCAATCTATTTGCATAAGATAAACTTAACACATCCTACACATGCTAGTTATGACTAAGGTTTATCTATGCTACTCTCTACTTACTCCTAAAAGACTTGCAACCTATAACCAATCCTAATCAAACTAACTAGGAAAGTAAAGGTACGCAAGATAGAGTAAATGTGGAAACGTAATACGGTAAGTAAAGAGGTAAGGGAGAGAATATGCAAACTCCCGTGAAGACACCAAGACACACGATTTAACGTGGTTCGGTTAGGACACCAAGTCCCTCCCTACGTCCACGGCCACTTGTCCAACAAGAACAAGTGTGATGCCAAGTCTCTTCGCTTGATCACCGTCTTGTGTTCGCCACCAAGGCTTCCGGCAAGCAAAGGCTAAGTGGCGCCAACTCTATAACTTATGTTTGTGTGACTAATATGCTTTACAAGTGCTATTTATTGTAGTCACCTAGAGCTATCTCCATGAGTTCAATTTCTTTTGAACACTACCCCTACAAGTCACAATTGGCATCACATTTGGTGTCAAGATAGGAGGTGCCACAAGCTTTGAAAAAGGGGGAGCTTGTTCAAACAAAGGGATATATGCCAAAGTTAGTTGGTATAATACTCTATCACTAGTAAATTTCTTTTGCTACTAATGCTCCTTGTTGCTAGTGGTTATGAAGCTTTTAGGTGTTTGATGACAAAGGAGGAGAAATGTACCCTAAAAGCAAGCAAATAGTTTGGAGTAAATGATGCCATTAGCAAGGGGGAGGAATGGAAAATGCAATGCAAAAGGATGCCTGGTGATAGGGGGAGGTACTTAGTCAATGTGGGGGAGAAGTGCAATTTGATGATCCCATGGACTAAGGTACAATTTTTTTCATTGCTCATATGGTTCAAACCACACAATTGTCTTACATTGGCCACAAGCCATTGTTTCACAATTGCTATCAAGCCGGAAGTATTTCGTCCTATGGACTATTCAAATGCCGGTGGCTTTTTAAATGAGCTTTGAAATGTCATCCGAGCAAGCTAAGTAGTTTCTAACTTTTCAAATTGGTATCAATTTCATATTCTTGCAATTCATCTTGCTTGTTTTGGTTGTATTGTCATCAATCACCAAAAAGGGGGAGATTGTAGCAAAAATGGCCTTTCGTGCCATATTTCAATATAATGTTTTGGTGATTGATATAGACAACACAACACTTGGACAAGAATTAGTCCAAGTGTTGTGTTGTCTATATCAATCACCAAAACATTATATTGAAATATGGCATGAGAGGCCATTTTCACTACACCGATACCATAGACGATAAAAAGATATTAAATGAAAGCACGTAACAAACGAGTGTATCGGCAGGATCAGCCGATACACTAAATGACAAAACCGGCTTTGAACAGCCGATCGTGCATGTATGACAAGATCTAAGATACGAATGTGTAGGTCAGATGATGTGAAGCTAAAAACAGATCTAAACCGGCTCTTGAGATAACAAAAGTGTTACTCCAAAACCTAAAGCCGATCTAATATATTTTTAAATATGATAATGGCCAAAAAGCATAGGAAAACCTACAAATCTAGCCGATATCGATAATTGGTGAATAAATCTAGGCGAGACGACAGCGATGCGCCCGAAAGTCAAAGCCTAGATAAACTCGATAACTTTTGAATAGATTTGAACGAAGCCACAACGATGCGCCCGGTAGCTAAAGCTCAAATATACTCGGTAAAACAAAAACTCACCAGCAAATCAAGTCGCTCGAATGTGAGGCATCCTTGATCAACTTAAAAGAACTCGTCGAAAAAAAAGAAAAGGTGAAGTCGCCGAAAAAGTGCAAAGAAATTGTAAAGTTTGTTATATTGGATGTGTATCAAGTTTTTCCGGTCCCTTACAACTGATATATATAGCCTAGCGTTATCAAGTCCTAGCCGATTACGGCAAACATTACTTGACCCTAAAGAAAAGACTATCTACAAAATAAACTACTTAAAATATTACAACCGAATCATCAAGATTTTCATAGAGTCCGGATCCTCTTCTCCTTCCTTGACTTCATCGGCAACTCTCCATCGGCCGAGCACCAAAGCTGGCGGATCAGCATCTTCGCAGAATATTCCTCTAGCCCATCGTACGAGCTCCATCGGCCGATTCTAACCCTGTGTATCTTTTGGTTTCTTCCAAATCGGCCACCTTCCCTTCACAAAAATCACCTTCCTTGACACGTGTCAAAAAACGGTGTCAACACATGCCCCCCCAGTTTCGGAATAATTTGTTTTGTTCCGAAATTACTTCAACCAGCATTCAAAGTCATTCCTCGTACCCCATGCACACGGCTTACCCCGTACAACTGGGTAAAACTCTTCTTTGCCCCTGGCCTTTCGCCTTCCATCTGCGCAAGCCCAACGCGCCGATTCACTTTCCGTCTTTTTCCTGTCCAGACAGATCCATAAAAATCACCCTCCGGCTCTACATCGGCAACAAGCCTCCATTAGCTACAACACCTCTTCCTTTCTCTTTCCAACAGCTCCAAAAAACCCTAGGTTTTCCTGTAGCAATGGCGGGCTCCAAGCGCCCCGATGAGGGTCCCTCTAATGCCCCGCCGGCGATCCGTCGCCGCGTGGAGTAAGCCCCTCTTTCTTCCGTCTTCGGATTGCCACGCTTTTGTTCAACTTTGATCTCTAACATTTCTGCCTCTTTTCTGTAAAGTGACAATGCTTCTTCTGGTTCCTCCAACTCGGAGGGACCCCCTTTCCCTGGTGTTCCCGAGAGCAGAGCAAGATGATGAGGTTGCTATAACCCCTTTCCCTCCAAAACCCTCAACAATTTGAACATATCAGGAGGTAGCGCGTGATGATGAGGTTGCTATAACCCCAATCAGAGCAGAGCAAGATGAAGCTGTAGCAGCAAGTCATCAGGCGAGGCAGGCCAAGATGAAGCCGGAACATCGGATGAGATCACTGAGGTGGCGGATCCGGAGGAATGAAGATTTCTAGCACCCGAGTACCCCGGTAGGTGTTATCCTGTACCTCTATTTGCACCTCGAGATCAGAGCGGCATCAGAACGGAACAGATTTACATCAAATCATGTACTTTATACGTGTATATGTACAGCTATTATATAGAATAAAAAGATACCCTCTCCGTCGCCACATTTCAAAATCATTTGAACCATTTGCTTTCTCTCTCATCCTCTCCGTCTAAACCCACGGTCGGTGGTCCCGAGGCCAGCGAGCGACACCGGCGGCGGCGCGCCCAGATCCGGCGATGGTGTGTCCCGATCCGGCGTTGGCGGGCTCAGATCCGGCGGTGCTGCATGCGGCGGCGGGCGATACCACGGTCAGCGGTGCTGCATGCCACGGCGGGGCGCGACCGCGGCCCGCGAGGAAGCGCGCGACAGAGGGTCGCGATCGCGGCTAGCGGTGCTGCGCGTGGCGGCCAGGAGGGACCACGGACGGCGGTGGTGACCGCGGCGGCGGCGGGATGAGTGAAGAGAAGGCGGCCGCGTCCAGGTCGAGGTTAGCGACGAGACGCCCGGGTGCGCCGCCTCCAGATTCGCCAGCTCCTCGCCCGCCACCTCCGCCACCCACGCGCAGCCCACCCCCTGACGCCATCGCCCTCGCCGCTGCGTCGGGTGGGGGACGGATGCCGATGGCGGTCTTTGAGGACGCCAAATCCGGTCTGCACGGTGTTCTCCCAGATCCAGTATACGCAGGGCTCTCCTGCGCCGACATAGATGCGTCGCGGCTGCCCCTCCCTGCCGGCGACGAAGGAGGCCCTTGCCAGTGTCGGGCGGGCCGGTGGTCGCGGCCGCCCCTCCCGCTACCAGGCGGGCAGGAGCTGGTGCTGCCCCCCCACGCGGTCCCTCCTCCGCGCACGCGGTTGCGAAGCAGGCCGGAGGCTGTGCCATCCACCCCCTTCCCAGCACGTGGCGACAGAGGAGGCACCCCGGCCGCCCATCCCGGTGCGTGGTCGCCGCTCATACCGTCCCGTCGGCGCGCGAAGCCACCGAGGGCACCGGTTCCCGACGAGGCCTCCGCCGCCTCCGAGGACCCCATCGTCCTCCACCGCCGCCACTAGGAGCTCGCCTCCGTGCTCCACTTCCTCATGGTGAGCCTAGGGTTTCTTCCCGCACTCGCGATCCGCGGATCGTGTGGGGCATTTCGGTTTTTCCGTGCGCAATTCATGGGATTCGGGTTCTCTTTCGTGGGTTGCAGGTGTTTGAGCCGGTGATCAAGGCGGACCTAGGGCTCTCGGTGGAGGAGATCGAGATGGCGCTCGCGTCGAACAACCGCAAGCTAGCTCGCATCCACGTCGCCCTTTTGAAGGTGATTTATTTATCTGTTCCTAAGTGTGCGTGGGCTCTCATATATTTGCTTCAGATTCGCTTGTTTGTATAATTTGGTATCCGCCAGTGTGTTTGGCTGTGCGGGTCTGCATTTTTACTTTCAAATCAGGTGTTCGCATTTTGCTTTTAAATGAGTTGCATATCGGCATAATCATTATCTCGAGAGACCTGAGAGGTTTGATGATTGCCTAGAGTAACAAGTTCTGTGTTGATGACTTGATGGGCTTGTGCTGTCATTAATAGCTATAAACTTCACAGAAACAGATGCATCATGTTCTGTTTTTCTCTTATGGCTAGTGGTAGAGTGCATGGTTGTGATTGTTCATATCATGGATTCCAGGAAATGTTTCTTTTTGACTGTAGTAACATGAATTCCTGATTGCCTTCATTTATTTGATATCAAGATTACTCCTTGTAGTTACGAGCACTCTTCTTGTATCAAGCTAGGGATAGTATCAAGCTGGTAATTGGTAATGTGTTCATGACAACGCAGCAGCCAATTAGGTTGTATAGACATAATACACTTCTTTTATTTAATCCAGTTGTTTATTGTAGATAACCTATTTATGCTACTTTATCTCATATATTGTCATGTGTGATGTTGTTAAAGAATAGCAGCTTCATAATGATGAATTCTATCAGTTATCTTTTATTAGCACATACGTCTTGGGTTCTTAGCTGCATACTAAGTTATCACCATGATAACAGGCTATTATCCAAGAACACAATGATGCATTGCTGGAAACAACAAATGAAATCCAAAGGATGCCCAAGAATGCAGATTCAGTCCATCTGATGGAAACACATTCAGGATTTCTTCCTACCATTTCTGATGATGTGCATTTTATGGAAGTCCTGAAGGTTCAGAACTGTGAAACTCCTAGGTCTCATCAGAGCTCGACTGTACCAGATGCAATGAGGTATGTAAACTTTGTTCCTTCTGCTACTGGTACTGATAAAATAACTGAACAAGAAATGTAATTGTTCTTTATGTCTGAAGATGCCACTGACAAGCTCCAGCCTCAGCCACAACAGCAAGCTCAAGCTTGCCCCATCCCGACAGCAACCTCATGACTGCCACATCCAGCCACGGTGAGTCGGTGAGATCTCTCTCTCTCTCTCCATGTATGTGTTGCACATCTGATATTAAAAATTAGGTCTCATGACTTATGATAGGTTAAGCTGCGATTTCTTCTCTGGTGTAGCAATGCAGCACTGTCGGAGTGTGGTTGTGTCCAAATTGAGTGTGCTTGTATTGGTATGTATAAAGTTCTGGATTGTGTAGTGTAATCAACGAGAAAATGTGTATTTGCATGTATGAAGAAACATGTGTGAAATTCTGGATCGTGTAGATTAATCAATATAAAAAATACTCTTCAGTTTTCCGATACTTCGTAGCAGGTATGCGCTTCATTTATGGATGATGTTTATGCTTGCCTGTCCTACTGTTTTGGTTGGTTAATTGGCTGCATAAGTGTAGCTGCTAATTCAGTTCTTTGCTTCATATTCAACATCTCTTCCTGTGTATATTGTCTAAATGCACTCCTCTAACTATTGAACATCTCTTTCATTAACGCATTGCTTCATGTATATGTCTACAGCAATAAGAAAATGATATAATTTTCTAATTCAAGTTGAATACATGTCAATCAACTGCAAAAAAAAAAAGAATTTAGCAGTCCATTATCTTTTTTTGAAAGACTAAACATATGATTGTCACATGGTTTTTTTTGCATTCCTAACTGATGTGGTACTATGATTAAGGCATGTCCTTGTTTAACTAGTTAATCTGCTCACTTGAGATGAAATTTTATTATTTTGTTAGTAATTTAATGTTTATATCGCTGCTTAGGTGTGCTACGAGGGATGAGACGGTACTACCAGGGTTACCTATGTGGATGTGGTGCCAGAATGTACAGCTGGACTGGAGGCATCAAAAGTATTTAAAATTTTTTCTCCATCATCCACCTAGTGTTAGATGGTACAAGGTAAAATGCTCAAATGCTCAAGGTTCAGCACCTAGAACTTCAGCTTAAGGCGGTATCTCCTGGTACCAGTTACCCAGTTCGCGCCACTTACATGACTCGGTGGTGAAGGGGTACTGGGGTGTATTGGGTAGGAGGTTGTATGGAGTATTAGTAAGGCGGAAGAGGAATGTATGTAGTAAATAATTTATATATTAATTGAAGTATTATAAACTCGATTCTTAAAGAGTTTGTCTGTACAAGGATGTACAAACGAGAATAGAACAACAACAACAACATAGCCTTTTTTTCCCAAACAAGTTGGGGTAGGCTAATGTACAAACGAGAATATGTAACAAATTTTATACTTATACAAACTAGTATAATTTAAATATTAATTAAAACATTTTAAAACAGAGTTGGTTCTGTAGGGGATTCTCTCCATATTACATGTGAGATCATGTAACAGATTGTACTAGGCATATGCAATTAAATATGGTATTAATACTTATTAGATGTTCAGACTCAACGGCTGGAAAATATATATGGTACCCATTTGAAATATCAGAATGTTTAATAACTGACGCATGCCTCATACAGTCAAATGAAAAAAGCGTTAAATATCAGAACATTTGAAAAAAAATGTTAAATATCAAAACATTTGAAATTTGAATGTGTGGCTGTAAAGTGGACATGCACCCCTACTGCCCTACAACATTGCCGTTGGGATAAGACAGCATCTGACATGCGCCAGGCAAAGAGCAGATATACGGAGTGAAAAAAAATCAATACATGTGAATACATCCATAAAGGACAAAGTTTCACAAATCTCGGTAGATAATCAGCGTGCACGATAGAACGGACCGCAGTGGTGGGGTACAAAATGGTTTATTCGGATCCGGAGCAGGTGCAAACTGAAAGGAGGACCGGGCCTAGCTCTGCCACTCTTCCAGGAACAACGTAAGCATTGCTGATCCCACATGCATGCATGGGTCCAGGATCATTATGTTTATTCGCCTGCTGCGCTGCATTAATTGGATCTGGCTCCTCACCAGGTAATTTAGATATTGCATTCCGTAAATCACTTGTAACACTAGACACAAAAACAAGATACAAAAAACAAAACAAAAAAAAACAAAATAAAAACAAAAACAAAACAAGACATACAGATCGATTCTGGATGGGATCCAACGGTCCACGTTTGTGATTTATGCAAATACAAGATCTAAGTCACCTTAAAAGGAGTAAATCTCTAATAATGAACTTGCTTGTTGGTATGTATTTTATTCCTCTCGTGTTAGCTACTGCATTGTCGGCCAATATTGGTACTACGTACTTGTGTCCCAAATGACCATGGACCGTAGATTTAATAACATATTACCTCCTATGGAGTAATAGATTTAATTTTTTGTTATACATATTATGAAATCTAAAAATAGAAAAATATCTTCCTATTAGGTCTAACTTGGTTGTGTTAGATTCAACTTTATTTTTTCTTTCCTGTCATAGCTGTTCACATGGATTTGTTAGAATAGAAAACAATGTGCGTGGCCAGGAAACTCCCTCATGTGAACGTCACATAAAAAAAGTAACATGGCACACTAAAAAACGTGACATGGCCTGCTAAAAAAATGTGACATGGTATTTCATAACTTTTTATTTCTGCAACGTGGTATAATGACAAATGATATATCTAATATTTGATAGAAATATTACACACTATGTGCACGCGATATTTTTTTTGAATGATGTACACATTTTTTAAAATATATATACATGGATTTCCTAGCTCTATACCTCTAACTAGAATACTAGATTGATCTATCAGAAATGTGACAAAAAAAGCCCACATGCAGATGAATCCCCCCCCCCAAGTGTAGGGTGACCAATTATAACCGGTAGTTTCTATTTTTTATTTTTAATAATTACTTTCCCATTGCTAAAATTCAATGGTTCAGATGTATTTATCTCTTATCTCCTAGAAGGTAGGAGAGAGTATCATAGAGCCTGTTTGGTTCAGCCCCTAGAAATTCTAGTGGGCAATTCTCTAAGGATTTATAGGGAGCAAATAGCAACCCCCCCCCCCCCCCCCCCCTAAAGCCCCTAAATTTTCCATTTCTCTAGCTGATGAAAGTGGGCTAGAAGCCCCTAGAAAGAAAGCCTCTTGGACACTCCCTGCCCCTCCGCTTGCACCCGTGCCACCCCTCCCCTCCACTAGGGGTAATTTGGTCTTTTTATACAAGCCAATAAATGCAGTTTAGGGGGCTAATCCCAACAGCACCCCCCCTGACTTTTGAGTGCCCCACTAGCTCAACTAGTGAACCAAACAGGCCCTTAGCATGGCCCATGTTTTCATTCATGTCGTACGTGTGTTGCAGCTTATGAGATCACTCAGGTGGAGGAGTAGGTGCAAACTGTCGCACTGGACTGCACTTTCCTGAGAAACCTGTTTGCGAAACTTGCCATCGCGTACGTCTTCACAACTTTACTAGACATAGCATTAGCTGTTCTCGTGCCACCCGCGGATCTTGAGAGGAAGTACATCTGGCCCGTTTACTTCATGGCAATGATTGCCTCTTGGACCTTCTCACTGATCATCCGATGCGGCTTGAACAATCCCTACATGACAACCAAACTTCCTCATCTCTGCTTCGTCTCCAACAACGTGGACGTGCATGTCCTTGGTTCAAAATAAAATCACTTGAGATTCAATATATTACTTCTTATATATACTATACTGTGCTAATTGATGCTTAATTAATATTACCGTAGGTCATGTCTCCCTGCGCGCCTCGGTGATCACTACACTGGCAATGCTGGCGGTCATGATGTACTGCAGCTGGGGTTCCTTTAGGAAACATGAAGTTAACTTCTGGAAGGTGGGCCTTTTCGGCTTCACGGCCCTAGTTGGCCCTAGTACCTACTGCGAATGAATTGTACTCCGATCCTGCTGATCGATTTCACTACATGAAGGTCTTGACTCCACTACTTTTGTCACCCTCGAAGTTGTACCTGGCGGGCAAAGTGGTCGCAAAGTCTCCTATGTGAAGGTGCCCGTCAACAAGGTGTTCCTCATACACGATGCATGCAAGGTGGATGTCAGCAACAAGAATGCAACAGGGCAACTGTACGTGGAGGCCTCCACGGACTCGGCTCGCAACATACTCTCCATCAGCGTCTGCACATTTCTCAGCCTCGGCAGCGGAGCCAGCGTGGGGGCTGGGGGGCGGGGGCTCAAGCCCCCCTACCCCCAAAAACTCCATGGAAATTTGAGGGAGGAAGGAGGGAGAGAAAGAGAAAAAAGAGTGAGATGAAGAGAAAAAGAGAGACTGGAGGAAGGAGAAGGGAGATGAGCCCCACTACCTCCATTCGCCCCTGCTCATCCTTGAGCAGGTAGAGCTAGGGCCAATTGATAATCTCTGGGACGATTTGATAATCTCCACGGCAATGACGATTTGATAATCTCTGGGACAGTACTACTGATAAGTAGCATTATTGAGCAGGTAGAGGTAGGGCCAATTCTGTCCGTGAGTGGGGCTGCTGGTCGGTCCAACCAGGAACGCATGAACCTTATGCATGAAAAATTTTCTAAAACCCATCACGGCAATGAACGTACGCCTGCCGCCAATAATGATATATCTTCCTTCCTCATCCAATCCAAAGAAACGAAATGCACAATATTTTCTTATTTCATATATAATCTTCTTGAAGCAAAAAAATGAATATGCTTGCTACTTTGCACATTTTTTATTAATCTGGAAAACAATATCTTGGTCATTATGTTTAGGCTATAAGACATATCTTGCTAATATATATATATATATATATATATATATAGACATATCTTTAGGCTGTATATAGTCATGTCCTTTTCTTGAAGAATAGGTTATAATAAAAAAAAAGATATGTGCTTCATGGTTCTCATACTGCTGGTGGTAATATCAAGTAATCTCTCTCTCTCTCTCATGAATTTGGTTCCCATCTCTTTTATTTTCACGTAGATTGGTTCTTATATGATATGATTTTGGCCTTCAACATTTTTAGATTGGGAGGCTGCAGCAGTTGATCCGGAATGCCTTACCCCACCAAATAAGCAGATGCCTTGTTCCGCCTCATTGGAGATGAGGCACGCGTGCAACAAGAAGTGCATTCAAGAGAACTATCAAGATGGTGATTGCTACTTCAAGAACTTCCCGAAGCTTCGTTGCATGTGTCGCAAACCTGGCTGCGCAGCTACTCCCTCCGTCCTGAAATGTAAGGCATCCTGGCATTTTACCAGATTCATTGAACATTCTCTGAATCTAGACAAACTGTATGTTCAGATTCATTGAATATTCTATAAATCTGGACACAGTAAAACACTCCTAGGATGTCTTACATTTCAGGACGGAGGGAGTACACTGTACCCTATGTAAGAAACAAGAAGTGTAAAACAAAGCTATAACACATTAACACCCAGGATTTTCTCAAAACCTGGAGGCTACCAAAAACATTAAAAAAACACACAAGTCAAGAAATTATCCAAAATTTTGGCAGTCTCCTCTTTAAGTATGATATACTGGAGAACCATGTAAATTAACCAATAACATATGAATGATAAAAAACATCACAGTCCAAGCCGACGACAAAATAAAATAACCCGACCAAGCCCAAGGCCATCTCAACCAAGACAATAACTAAGAGAACAAGTTTGACCGATTACACTTTATGAACTAATTAAGGTTTAAACTACGCAGGTAAAAATAAATGTGTGTGCTCTTGAAGATCGTGCTACTTCCAATTCCCATGCATGCCGCAATCATTTGGTACCTAAAATCCAAATAAAAACAAGGGTTGAGTAAAAATACTCAGCAAGCACAAATAGAACCGGAAAGAACATGACGACAACGATTCATGAAACATAAATGAATGAACACTAGTGAAATAGTAGTTCCCCTCTGAAACGGACACAACCTGAAATATCTTTAGCGTTTACGCAAGTGGGGCCAGCACTTACTCATATGAACATGGATATAAGAACCAAATTGCACATCCGGATCCATCGGAACATGAATGGAATGTAAATGAACAACTTGAACTGGAATATTGAGACATGAATACCATTAACAGAAACATAGAAATATCAGATAATAATAATAATCAACCAAACATATCATTGCATATGTTCGTCATGCACTTGCCTTAACCTTGGCGAAAACCCGACGTAATGCTCTCGGCTCTATAACACACCAACCTGTGGAGTAAACCACACTTATAAACTAGTACAAGATACACGACTATAAATTATACTATGATAGCATGAACTAATCCCACAATCGAATCTAACTGGTGTCACCCAGATATTCGTCTATCGGCTGCAAGGCTCACTATTTTGACAATATCTTTTGATGCTTTTAACCAAATGCAGCAAATAAATACAACTTGGATATCTACTGAAAATATCTTACAACTTTCATTTTGGCGTGGTTCGGAAAAATTTGACCACTAACCAGGGCGAAACTATATAAATCACTGGATTGCTTTTGCGCTACAACCCAAGCGAGGAAGAATCCTCGTACTTGACTCCTTGGAGATTGGCCGACGTTTAATTACAAGGATTTCTTATTCATCCTCAGAATGTTAGTGAACTTATTATCCTCCATATGTACATTTCATGCAAATCTTTCCATATAAATTATGCATTTACAAACTAACTTCTCACCTCTTTCTTTTTCATACAGGGCTTGTCACCTCTTTCTTTTCTATACAGGGCTTCTCACCTCTTTCTTTTTCATACAGGGCTTACCAACACTACATTAAATTAGAAGGTGTCCATAACCTCGACAAGAAAAAAAATGACTATACACACAAACTTCCTGGGCCACAAGCAACCTGCTTGTTCCGTGTACTGCGGGTACTACATGTGTGAGCATCTCAGGGTGCAAGGGCGATACACAATTGATCCTGAACGTGTAAGAGACTACTCTTTATTAGGGATAGATTTACATGTGTTACATTATTTTTGCGTAAATCTAACATGTGCTTACTTTTTCCCTGGATTCTCGTTAATTGCAGAACAATCCACCACAGAACATGGGGCAACTACATGAGAAAGAACTTCTAGAAGTAGTCGCCGATTTATGCCATTTCATTATGCACGAAGTGATCAACCCAAGGGGCACATTTTACAGTAAAGACTACAAATTAGCAACAGATCCTAAGTATATTGATCTTCGTAAATGGGAAAACAAGAAGCATCGTGCCTCCTCAAGTAGCGTTGGTAAATAGGAGAAAAATGTCGGGTACCCCGATTAGGGACACCCTAATCGGGGTACTAAGATCACTTTAAAACGCAAACACCTGTTAAAGCAACTGGGCCCACAAAGACCCACGGCCTGCTCCCCATCCGGAAGAAAGGAAAGGACTCAAAGAAGTCCAGCGTGCGGCCCATTCGCATCCCCCTCGAACCCGCGGAACGATCTCCGCCTCGCTCGAGGGTCCCTCTAGGGCCCGCTGGACAAACTCCGCCTCACTCGAGGGTAGCGGATCTACCCTCGAGCGGGAGACTCATCTCCGCCTCGCTCGAGGGCTCCCCTCGGTACCCTCGACCGCACAACATATCTCCGCCTCGCTCGAGGGTAGCGAACCTACCCTCGAGTGAGTGACTCATCTCAGCCTCGCTCGAGGCCACCCCTCGGCACAAAGGACAAACGGCCCCGCCGCCCAACCGCTCGCCGTACGAAGGCATTAAAGGCCGGCCACTCCGCCACGGCACCAAGGACAGGCGGCGTTAGGCCGCCACTCCGCCATCCGCTGACTCCGGTCACCGCTCCGCCATCCCGGATGCTGTAGCAGCACTGTGGGACCTGCGACGCGGGACAAGACAGGCTCGGCACTGCTCCCGTTACTTTTCTGCCTACACCGACCATCCGGACCCGCCTCCCACTGGGGGAGGGGTCCGGCGATGTCACGTGTCCTTCTGAGAGGGGGCGCTCAGCACACACGGACGGAGTCCTGGACCTCCCCCCTTTAGGAGTCCGGGACCTCCACGTGTCCCCCGGACCTTCTAGTGTGCATGCCCGTACTCCGACCAGGGGGTCCGGGGCCGTCGCGCGCCACCACTATCACGGGCGCATGCAGGACCCTAGTCCGCAGGGCCCCCTGAACGCCACCGCGCCGTATATAGAGGACCATGCACCAGCAACGACCACGCCGACTGCAGGGGCTGGCACGGCGACCGGCGCAATCTTTACAGGACCAAGGACGATATCCAGGACGACTGCAACGCCCACCGCCTTCCCACAGTGTACTTCCTATAGTATCTGACCACTGTACCCCCACGATTCAGGGGAAAACGACGACTTCTACGCCCCCACTCATGTGCACCGCCCCTCCTTGTAACTATAAAAGGAGGAGGCGGGCTTCCTTTAGCCGGGCTGGTCTCTCTGGCTTCTCTCTTCCAAGCGGACGTTCAGGGACTACTGAGCACTCATCTCAACCGACTCCACTTCTAGCAGAGACTTGGGAGCCTTCCTCCCTCTCTCGCCTCGCTTGTATCCCCTACTACAAGCACTCCGGGTGCAAGATAATACAGTGCCCTCGCACACCCCCTTTGCTGGACGTACGGCCCCGCGGCCGGAACCAGGATAAACCGTGCGTTACTGTATTGCCTCTTGCATCATCATCTGGGACGAGGAAACACGCAACATTTACTAGTTGGAATCCGGACCCCCGGGTCGGGACGCCGATAGTTGGCGCGCCAGGTAGGGGATCCTGCGTGACATTTTTCTCTCTTTTTCTCATTTGATCTCCAGGGATGGCGGGCAGATCCAACCCGTACCCTATGGGTGTTTCGGATCCGCTCCCAGCGGGACACATGATCTGGTTCGGGAGTCTCGAGTTTAGAGCAACCGGCAACGGTTACCTCATGCAGCTCCTCTCGCCCAGACGTAACCCCGTCATTCCGACTTCACCAGCCCAGTGCAACAGGTGCTCGGGTCAGCGTTCGCGACAAGCACGCACGGAGCGGCGTCGCGCGGCACGCCACAGCTCCCCCACGTGGGTCGAGGCTGGCATGTCGCAACTCAGCATCATGGCCAACGGGGCCACCGCTTCGTCATCACGTGCCTCGGCGTCATCAGCGCCGGCACCGTTTTCTGCGGCAGCACCAGTGCCTCCCAAGGGGGGCTCGACTTCGGCGTCGCCCTTCCCCTTCGGGATGCGCAACGCTGCCGCCTACGCCTCGTCAACCAGCGCTAACTTCATCGAGCATGAGGATCTGCCGGGTCATCATCCTCTGCCGATCCGCAGCCTCATCGCGTCGTCTCCTGACAAATCCTACCCCGAGACGGCGAGCTCGATTGCCGGCGACGTCAACTTCTTCATGAACAACTTCGCGGCCGACGAGGCCGAGGATTACTCCAGGGTTTGCGACCCCGACGCTCTTCGCTCATTCCAGCTGGCGATGGCTTACTGCCTCACCTGCTCCGAAGACTCCAGCGAAGGGGATTTCGATCCTTCCCGGGAGTGCTTCATGGCGGACCTTGCGGACGAGCAAAACGACAACGCCCCGAGCAACGACGGGGACGGCGGGGCGGACGCGCAGGCAAACCCACCGGTGGTGCCGCTTGCAGCCCCTTCTTCGTCAAGCTCGGCGGCGCGACAAGCTCAGCTGGCACAGCTCAAGGAGCTTCAAGCTAAGCTCGACGAGCAGCGTCAGCAAACCCAGGAGCTGCGCACCGCACTCGAGCAGCAGCGTACCGCGCGTGGTGCACATGCCCAGGCGGCGGGACGCGTCGCTCGGGAGCGGATCCTAGCTGACGACAACGTCGACAAACCTCCAGAACTGCAAACAGCAGGCAAAAAACTCGTCGCTGCGGCCTATCTACTTCAAGCTATGCCTGAGCCATCGACACCTTCGGGCCGCAACCTGCGCCGCGAGGCACAGGAGCTCATCGAGTAAGCTGCCGTGCAGCAGGCCAAGAGTTCTGCATCTCGTATGCGCTCAAAAGCCCCGGAGTAGCCTGGTGGGACTGCGCACCAAGACCGCAAGGTTTCTGTGCACACACCACCGGTAGGAAATGGCAAGGCAGCTGTAGTGCCCGGTGCGAAGGCACCCTCGGTGCACGAGCGCATCGGGAGAGTTCCCGCAAGGGAGCGAATCCGTGACATGCGCGGGCATGCCGGCAACGGCGACGCCCGCTGCATCATCGACGGCAGGAGGTACACCCCTCGATAGGGGTGAGACACCGGAGCCTTCGGGCACCCGGGTGTTCAGCCGGGAGATCCAAACTGCGTCTTTTCCCCCGCGCTTTCGACAACCCAACACCCTCGTCAAATACTCGGGCGAGACCGATCCTGCAGTCTGGCTCAATGACTACCGCCTAGCGTGCCAGCTAGGCGGCGCGACGGAGGACGCGGTCATCATCCGCAACCTTCCTCTTCATCTTGCTGACGCCACACGAATGTGGCTCGAGCACTTGCCTGCGGATCAGATCCACAACTGGGCCGACTTGGTCCATATCTTCGTGGGCAATTTCCAGGGCACGTACGTGCACCCTGGGAACTCCTGGGACCTCAAAGGGTATCGCCAGAAGCCCCGCGAGTCCTGCGAGACTACGTGCGATGTTTCTCCAAGCAGTGCACCGAGCTCCCCACCGTCACCCACGTCGAAGTCATCAACGCTTTCCTCGAGGGTACGACGTGCAGGAACCTGGTGCATGAGCTCGCGAGAAGCCAACCCGTCAACACCAATGAGTTGTTCGATGCTGCCACCAACTACGCCGCCGGCGAGGAGGCTGTTGGTGCCATCTTCGACGACAAATCGAGCAAGCGCAAGGACGATGCGCCCGCGGAGGGCAGCAACGTCAAGCCCAATGCCCCCGCCAAGAAACTGAAGCGGGGGAGGAAGGGAAAGAAGCCGGTCCCACCGAACCAGCGCGGGTCGGGGCAGGCAGAGGACTCCGAGGAGGCCTTCGCTGCCGCCCCAGACCGCAAAGGACCTCGAGGCCCCCCTCGAGGTGGTGGTGGCCAATTCGACGACATGCTTAAGAAGCCGTGCCCTTACCACAAGGGCCCGGTCAATCATACCCTCGAGCAGTGCGAAATGCTCAAGAAATACTACAACCGTGTCGCGCATCGCGACGAAGACAAGAAGAAGGATGCTGGCAACAAAGGTGGAGATGACGAGTTCCCCCTAGTGGAGAACGCCTTCTTCATCTTTGGAGAAGCAACAACGAACATGACTTCTCGGCAGCGCAAGCATGAGCGCCGGGAAGTTTTCTCTGTTACCAAAGCCACGCCATCCTACCTCGATTGGTCGAAGGATTCCATCACCTTTGGCCACGAGGACCACCCCGACTACGACCCGCATCCGGGACGGTATCCGCTCGTTGTCGACCCCATCATCGGCAACACCCGCTTCTCCAAGGCGCTCATGGACGGAGACAGCAGCCTCAACATCATGTACGCCCGCACCCTGGAGCTCATGGGGATCGGATTGGACAAGCTTCACCCCAGCAAGTCGCCATTCCATGGTGTTGCGCCGGGGAAGCGAGTCCAACCCCTCGGCCAGATTGATCTGCCTGTGTGCTTCGGCATAGCAGCCAACTTCCGCAAGGAGGTACTCACTTTCGAGGTGGTGGGGTTTCGAGGATCCTATCATGCCGGGTCATCCTTGCTACGCCAAGTTCATGGCCGTCCCCAACTACACCTACCTCAAGCTCAAGATGCCGGGTCCAAAGGGTGTCATCACCATCGGCTCTTCGTTCGAGCATGCCTACGAGTGCGACGTTGAGTGCGTTGAGCGCGCGGAAGCTCAAGCAGAGGACGAGGCCCTCGCAGCCACCCTCGACAAAATGGCAAACGAGGCCTTGGACTCCACGCACCGACATGCCGGGAGCTTCGAACCCGCCGAGGGTATCAAGAAGGTGCCCCTCGACCCGAGCCACTCCGACGACAAGGCGTTGCAGATGACCGCCACCCTCGACGGCAAATAGGAAGTGGTGGTCGTCGATTTTCTCCGCGCCAATGCTGATATCTTCGCGTGGAGTCCCTCGGATATGCCTGGCATACCCAGGGAGGTCGCAGAGCACTGCCTTGATGTCCGCCCGAACTCCAAGCCAGTGAAGCAGCGCCTGCGACGCTTCGACGAGCTCAAGCGCCGGGCGATCGGCGAGGAGTTGCAGAAACTTCTGGCGGCCGGATTCATCAAAGAGGTATTCCATCCCGAGTGGCTAGCTAATCCAGTATTAGTGAAGAAAAAGAGTGGAAACTGGAGGATGTGTGTGGATTACAGTAGTTTAAATAAGACATGTCCGAAGGTTCCCTTTCCTTTGCCATGAATTGATCAGATCGTAGATTCTGCTGCGGGGTGTGAGCTTTTATCCTTTCTTGATGCTTACTCCGGTTACCACCAAATCAAGATGAAAGAGTCAGACCAGCTCGCGACTTCTTTTATCACACCTTTCGGCATGTACTGCTACGTTACGATGCCCTTCGGCCTCAGAAACGCTGGAGCTACCTATCAACGGTGCGTGCTCCACGTTTTCGGAGACCATCTCGGGCGCAGCGTAGAGGCATATGTCGACGATATCGTTGTAAAATCCAGGAAGGCGGACGACCTGGTTGCCGATCTCAGGATCGCATTCGATTGCCTACGGGCCAAAGGGGTGAAACTCAACCCCGAGAAGTGCGTGTTCGGGGTGCCTCGAGGCATGCTCTTGGGCTTCATTGTCTCCCAGCGGGGCATCGAACCCAACCCTGAAAAAGTCTCGGCCATCACTCAGATGGGACTGATCCGAGACCAAAAGGGGGTACAGAGGATCATGGGATGCCTAGCGTCCCTTAGCCGGTTCATCTCGCGTCTCGGCGAGAAAGGCTTACCCCTGTATCGACTCTTGAGGAAAACTGAACACTTCACATGGACCCCCGGAGCTCAAGAAGCCCTCGAAAGGCTGAAGGCGTCACTCACTCGTGCCCCCATTCTCACGCCACCCACGGACGATGAGCCCCTCTATCTGTACGTAGCTGCAACGACCCAAGTGGTCAGCGCGGTGATCGTGGTCGAAAGACAAGAGGAGGGCCATGCTCTGCCCGTCCAACGGCTGGTGTACTACATCAGCAAGGTGTTGTCTGAAACTAAGACACGCTATCCGCAGATTCAAAAGCTGCTCTATGCAGTGGTTTTGGCTCGGCACAAGCTCCGCCACTACTTCGAGGCCCACCCCGTCACCGTGGTCTCGTCTTTCCCTTTGGGAGAGATAGCCCGCAACCGGGAAGCCGAGGGTAGAATTGCCAAATGGTCTGTGGAGCTGATGGGAAAGACACTCACCTACGCCCCCCGCAAAGCGATGAAGTCCCAAATCTTGGCCGATTTCGTGGCTGAATGGACGGACATTCAGCTACCTTCGCCACAAATCCAGGGCGAATGCTGGACTATGTACTTCGACGGGTCGGTGATGAAAACTGGCGCCGGAGCCAGCCTCCTCTTCATCTCACCCCTCGGAGAACACATGCGGTACGTGATACGCTTGCATTTCCCTACTTCGAACAACATGGCGGAGTACGAGGCCCTCCTCAGTGGCCTCCGCATCGCCATCGAGCTCGGCGCCAAGCGCCTCAACGTGCGCGGGGACTCTCAACTCATCGTCGACCAAGTCATGAAAGAGTCTAGCTATCACGACCCGAAGATGGAGGCGTACTGCAATGCAGTGCGCCACCTCGAAGACAAATTCGATGGCCTTGAGCTCAATCATGTCCCGTGCAAGTACAATGAGGACGCCGATGAACTGGCCAAGATAGCTTCGGGGTGGACCACCGTCCCCCCGAACATCTTTGCCCGCGACATCACCAAGCCCTCCGCCGAATTCAATGATCTGACGGAGCTGGACCCCTCGTCCGCTGGGCCCTCCGGCGAGAACCCTCCGGCGGACGGGGTCGAGCCCATGGACATTGACTTCGGGACCACCTCCGCGGACGAGGCCGAGGCAATGGAAGTTGACGAGGCCCCCACTTCACGAGACTAGCGCGTCCAGTATCTTGACTGGATGATTCGAGGGGCCCTACCCTCGAACCGCTCTCAGGCGCGGCGCCTCGCTAGGCCGGCCAAGTCCTTCATCTTGATCGACGACGTGCTATAAAAGTGCAGTCCCTCGGGAGTTATGCAGCGATGCATCCCCGTCCCTGAGGGCAAGGAGCTGATCCGCGACATCCATGCCGGCATCTGCTGCCATCACGCCGCGCCGCACACCCTGGTGGGTAACGTGTTTCAGCAAGGTTTTTATTGGCCCACCGCGGTCGCCGACGCCACCGACGTCGTGCGGACCTGCGAGGGTTGCCAGTACTATGCTCGAAAAACACACCTCCCGACCCATGCTCTGCAGACCATCCCCATCACATGGCCATTTGCCGTGTTGGGACTGGACCTCGTCGGTCCACTGCAGAAGGCGCCCGGGGGCTTCACACACTTGCTGGTGGCGGTCGACAAATTCTCCAAGTGGATCGAGGCTCGACCCATCGGCAAGATAAAATCCGAGCAAGCAGTTCTATTCTTCAACGACATCGTCTTCAGGTTCGGGGTCCCGAACTCGATCATCACCGACAATGGCACCCAGTTCACTGGCAAGAAGTCCTTGGCGTTCTGCGAAAGCTTCCACATACGTGTGGACTGGTCAGCTGTGGCACACCCACAGACGAATGGGCAAGTGGAGCGTGCCAACGGCATGATCCTCTAAGGACTGAAGCCGATAATCTTCAACAAGCTGAACAAATTCGGCCGGACGTGGCTCACAGAGCTACCCTCGGTCATCTGGAGCCTGAGGACGACCCCAAGCAGAGCCATGGGCTTTACCCCATTCTTCCTCGTCTATGGCGCCGAGTCCATCCTCCCCACTGATTTGGAGTACGGGTCGCCAAGGCTCAAGGCATACAAAGAGCAACAGAACCAATGAGCTCACGAAGACTCGCTGGACCAAGTGGACGAGGCTCGAGACGTGGCACTCCTACACTCTGCGCGCTACTAGCAGTCCTTACGAAGGTATCAAGCGCAGAGGGTCCGGCGCCGAGACCTCAACGAAGGGGACTTGGTGCTAAGGCTCTGACAGGACAAGAGGGGCCGCCACAAGCTCTCACCTCCATGGGAAGGGCCGTACATAATCGCTGAGGTGCTCAAACCCGGCACGTACAAGCTGGCGAACGACAAAGGCGAAGTCCTCACCAACGCTTGGAACATACAACAGTTACGTCGCTTCTATCCCTAGAAATTCGAGCTTTTTGTACATTGTTTCTATCTGCATTATCAATTTCCCGAAATAATAAAGAAGTGCGCTTCGCTTGTTTATTTTTGGGAACCTTCCGGACCCTCGAGGGCTCGGATGTGCACGAACACTGAGGTATGCTTGGCTTTACCCTCGGCGAAGCCAAGCCTCCCTCGGGGCTACTACGGGGGGAACCCCTGAACGTCCCCAAAAATTGCTAGTGTTTTTTTCGAAATATTTCCGTCTCGACCCTAAGCTTCTCGTATCCTTGGAAAAAACGGACGCGAGGCGTAAGTAACTACGGTACGGGGCCGGCCGAGTCTCGGGGCCGCCTACGCCTCCGGGATACGGCACCCCCCTCACCATCCCACGCCTACATTGCTTATGAACACGAAATCCCTCGCAGACGTTCGTCTAAGTCGCATACAAGAACATGGAAATAAAGTAAAGAAACATAGGCTCGAACGTACGAAGGCCTCGATGGGCCACACAGTCGATTCAACGAAAATAAATCTCTTATATTCATAAGGTACGATTACAAAGTGCGACTACAATAATCACTAATCTATTTACATGGGCTTCGAGGCCTAGTTTTCCTACAGGCTACCATCCCCCCCTTGTGAGTCTTCCGTGGTGTCGAATTCAGTGATGGGAGGGATGTCTGCCTCGAGCTTCTCGGCGAGGACGGTGGCGAACTCCTCCGCGGCTGCGTCGGCTTCATCCATGATGGCCGACGCGGCGTCCGCATCAGCATCATCGGGAACGACGTACCCCGACGACACCCTCTGGAGATCCATGAGGTAATGTGTCGAGGCCATGGCGAGAGCCCGCAGGATGCCGAGACGGAAGGTGCTCTTGGTGTGTTCGGCAATCCGGCCGCCTAGCGCGCGCAGGCGGCTGATCACCGAACTGCCCGAGACGGCACCCTCCCCCTCGAGCTCTTGACACACGCTCACGGTGGTCTGCTCCAGCTCAGCAAACTCCATCTGTGCCGCCGTGTGCGCGGTGTGGACCGTTTCCTTCGCCGCGGTCTCGTCCGCCACCTTCTGCCTCAGCTCTGAGCAAAGGAAATCAACGTCAGCTACGAAAAGAAACAAATCGATGAAAAACTCGAAGGTACTCACCCGTGATGTTCCTTTGCGCCTCCTCCCTCTGGGCTCGAGCAGCCTCTTCGAGCGAGGACAAGGAGGCTTCCTTCTCCTTAAGGGTAGCCCCCATGTTCTGGAGGGCCACCTCCTTCTCCTCGGGGGCCTCGCCCTATTCCCGGAGGGTCCCGGTGAGCGCAACCACGGCCACCTCCTTGTGGAGGAGCTCGGCCTTCTGCTGCTCGAGCGTGGTGCTGAGGTGCTGCAGCTCGGCACTCTGTGCCTCAGCCTCCCGAGCTCTATCCTCGAGCGCCGTTCGTAGGTGCTGCAGCTCGGCAGCTTGTGCCTCGGCCTCCCGGGCCTTCTACTCTGCTGCCGCCCTCTGGACGTCCCGCTCATCGGTAACCCGCGCCAGCTCCTCCTCCAGCGCCTGCTGACGCGCTCCCAGATCCGCCATTTTCGTGTTGGCGTCGATGTTCTTGAGCACCAGCTCGGCGTTGTGTTGCCCGAGCTGGCTCATCTGGGAGTACATCTCGGTCATCTCGGCGCTCTTTTCGCGCGAGATGTCCCTCAGCTGCTGCAATAGGAAGGACGTGGGTAAAGACACGTTAAAGTTAAACCGAATCCGAGCAATTTTCGGGGGGAAATATTTACCTGGCTGACCTGGTAATCCGCATTCTGGTGGAGCTGGAAGGCGCGGTCGAGGGCTTGCAAGATCTCGCAACCGACGTGCATCTGCGCGTTCCAGGCTTCCTCCTCCTCTTGCTCCTTGCGGAGGAACTCCGAGGGGACCCCGATCGGGACGATTGGCCCGAGATGGCCCCCCTCGGACGTCCCCGCCTCGAGCATTCCCGCGCTGGCCGACGCGAACTCGGCGATGTGCATGGCGGCGCTTGCCACAGCAGCGAGGTCGATGTCCATTGAGTCCCCGTACTCCTCGCTGCTGTCCGGCAGCTCCACCACCGCCGCCGCGCTCCCTTGCGCCATTGGCACGGGCACTACCGCGATAATACCCTTGTCCCGGGCCTCGTTGGGCTCCGAGATGGGGGCTTCTTCCACCACTGGCACCCCCTGCGCCGTCTCCTCCTCTGCGACGCCCTCGCCCTCGGCCCTCGAGGGCTCGAAGACGAGGGTCTCCTCCTCTACACGATCGGCAGGGCGCTCCTGCGCGCCCCCGCCAGTCTCTCCTCCTGTGTCCGGTTGGGCGGCGCTAGCCGCATTGCCCTGACCGGCCTCAACTTCAGTACCCGCCAGGACGGCGCCGTCCACGCCTCCCCGGCCGGTCTCCTCGGCGTCGGTAGCCGGAGCGGCTGTTTCAGCACTGCTCTGGCCGGCATCGCCCTCCTCCTCCTGTGCCCGAGCTTGCTGCGCCGCCTGGGCCCCTCGAGCCATGGCCTCCCGTAGCCCCGCGGCCACCGCCTCGAGATCCACAGCAGGCAGGGGCTGCGGCGCCGTGTGCGGCGTGCTGCGTGCCTCAGTCTTGAGAGCCTTGGCCGGGGCAAGCTGCACCGCATCTTTGGGAATGGCCCCGGGGCTGGAAATCAGGAGACACGAGTTGAGGACAACAAGATCGAGAAACCCACCAAACACGCAACAAAAACGAAATCCAAATTACTTACCCAGATCGAGCACTCATGCTCTGCTTCCTCGTGGTGCTTCTTCGAGCCCGAGTCACCGAGCCACCCCTCGAAGACTGCCCCGAGGGCGCCCCCCTCGTGTCGGCCTGGTGACTCAAGGCTGGCAGCGCGGACAACTCCGCGCCCGCCGCAGCCTCGTCGACACGGATCGGCACCTTGGGCGCGGGCGTCTCCTCATCGGCTGCCAGAGGCGACGACTCCCGCTCAGCCCCCTCGAGGGATGGGTGCGCCGAGGCCATGGCCATTGTCTCTTTCGGCACCGCTGGCTCCCCCTCGTCATCGTCCCACAGGTAGAATGGCGGGGGGCTCGCGCCCGCACCTTCCCCGTCGCCCCTAAGAGCGTGGTCCTCGGCATCCGAGGCCTCCTCCTCGTCGTCCTCCGAGGACTCGGGCGTGGCGGGCTGCGGCTTCCCCTCCACGCGATCGAGCTTGCATGCCTTGTCGTGCCTCGCCTTCCTCTTCCTCTCGACCTTTGCCTCCGCCGCGTCCTTCCGCCTTTTCATCTTCTCCGCGTGGAGGCGATTGATCAGGCGTTGTTCCGGGACCGGGGGCTTCGAGATGCCGCTCCTCAACCCCTGCAAAAGCATGCCCGAGGTGGAGTCAGGAAAAGAGGGCTACACAACGCACACCGGATTCGAAGTCAAAACTTACCAGAGAAATGTACCCCGGCTTGGGGCGCATCTTGATCCTCCAAAGATCCTCGGGATTTCGGGGGAACTCCGCCACCGCATACTTTGCCATCCAGGCGGCGGTGGTGCGGGAGAGCAGCTTGTTCGACGTCCTCGAGCCCTCCACCTGGCTCCCGGGGGTGAGCTCGAAAATCGGCAGGGCCCTTTCCACGAGAGGAATAACCCTCTGCCAGTGGAAGTTCGCGATGACGGCCGCTGCCGTCAGCCCCTTCTTCGCCAGACGCACCAGCGCGTCGGTGAGGCCCTCGAGCTTAGCTTGTTGCGATGGGGGTGACACACCCAGTCCCACTTCGGCGGTCGCTCCCAGAGAACTCTATTAGTGAATGCCAGGAGCGCACCCCTGTAGTTCCGAAGGTAGAACCACCCTCGACTCCACCCGGCGTTGTTCGTCGTCATCTTGCTCGAGATGTAAAGATTCCTCCGGGTCGGGCGAACGTGGAGCGTCAGGCCGCCGGCGTGCGCGAACCGCCTCGGTTGGCCCCGCGCGTTCTCGACGAAGAGTTCGCCGCGGAACAGATGGATCCAGAGGTCCCAGTGGGCTTCGATGCCGAAATACCCCTCGCAGACGGCGACGAAGACCGCCGCCTGCGAGATGGAGTTGGGGCTGAAGTTGTGCAGCTCCACTCCGTAGTATTTGCACAAAGCCCTCATGAACCTGCTGACGGGGACGCCGAAGCCTCGCTCATGGAGGCGCACGATGCTCACGACGTAGCCTTGCGGGGGCTTCGGCTCGGTCTCGTCCGGATGCGGGGAAATCCACACCGGCGCCCCCGAGTCTGTGATCCGCGGCAGCAGCCGGTCGGCGACCAACTGCTCCAGGACCGCCACGGTGGCGGAGGACTTCCCCCATGGCAAAGGCTCCTGGATGTCCGACATGTCTTCGATCCGAGGGGGAATGTGGGAGCGAAGGCTCTGGGATGGCTAAGGTGCTCTTTCTCCCTTTTTTTTCTCTCTCTCTCTCTCTCCTTTCTCTTCCTCCTTCCGCTCTTGGCTGCGGGCTCAGGATGCAGGGGAGGCGGAGAAGGCGAAGCAGGATGGAGGCAAATGGCCAGGTGAACCCAAAACACCCCCTTTCTCTTCATTTTTATTCACCATGACGGGCGCGGCGGCAGCCACGGCCCAAATCTACCGCATTGAATGCGGTAGATTTTGCTATCACTGACGGATGGGCCCCACGACCGCGGAGTCTCCCACGCGTGCACGCAGCAATAAATGCGACACAGAAACCGGCGGGCGCGGCGCGACTGTTGCGCTATCCCATCCGTCAGCCGCCGCCCACACCGCTTCGTTTGCCCGAGGCTGTCGCCTGAAAAGGCGCGCCCGCACCACGCGCATGACTCGCGACCTTGCATCGTTTTCGAATCAAGACGGAATATTCCTTTGTGGGTCTCTTTACCCTCGAAGGAATCGCATTCCGAGGCCTTACCGATCAAGGGTTCGAAGCTTGGCCCTTCAGGGGGTTCGACAGGCGCCCCAGATCGCCAGAGTCAGGAACTGCAGGGATGTGCCATACAAGCTACTCTCGAACGTGAAGTTCGAGACATCCTATGCAGTGTTCAAGGCCGGTCGAGGGTGCCTAGAAGGGGGATCCCATCGAGGGAGAGCATCGCGCCCTCGAACCCTACTGAATGGGTCCGAGCCCCGCCTAGCGAATCCTCGCGAGCGCTTTATGAGACGTCTCCATGGATCACGAGCCGACCCTTATCGAACGGGGCACGGACGTCCGCTTGAACAACCCGCTAATAGCTCACTGAAGCAGCCATGGCTCGCGGCCCGGGCATGGGTAGCATGGTGCGCTTCACCCCTCCTCCCTGCGGAAGGGCGACGAGGGTCGTAATTGAAGTCGAGGGTTCCCCTGAACACCTTCACATGGGCCTAGGCTCGGGGGCTCCTCGCACACCACGGTTCAAACCGCACCCTCGAATAATTCAACGACCTTCAATTGCGAAGCTCCACGTGTCAAAACAAACCCTCCGCTGTTGGCGTGCGCTCTCCTGATGGCTAAGCTGAACGCCGGGCCGCTGTACCAGCACTGAGAACACCGAGGCCGGCTGAAAGAGTGCCGATGCCGGCTGAAAAAAGACGCTGGACGGCCACCCCAGTAAAGCTACCCAGTGGGACAAACATTTATAGCCCTTGAACGAGCACAAACTCTCCTCCAAGGCCTCGGGGGCTACACCCGCGGGTGCGCTGACGCGCCCCCACGGAGGAGACTTCACACATATTTGAGGGTCGTAACTCTCTGTACACCCATATACCCTCGGTAATCCTCCCCGTAGAGGAGAAAGGGGACTTTATTGCTCAAATGCAAATAAAGATTACAAAGGGTTACCGGCGCGAAGCCGTTGAAAGATACAAACACGTTGCCACCTACGTGGCAATTTTCCCTGTCTTGGGGAGGAGCGAGCGACGAAGAAAGGCACCGAGCCCCTAGCTGACGCAACAGCGAGGCTGCTAGGGATGCGAGGAGAAGCCCCCAGGCCGCACGGGACCAGCGAGGGGCCCTCCTCGCAAGCCTTCTTCTAGCGTCTCCTCCACCGAAGACCACGCGGGGGGTCGAGCTGGCGGACAGCGCCCTCCGCACTGTCTCCCCCGAGAGCAACCTTGTCGCCGGGGGGACGATGCGAAAAACAGCCGCCAGACCTGGCGCCAGCGCCACGGTCAGGCGTCTCCATCCCCCTTTAGGCTAGGGGACATCGCAGGAGCAGGACCCCACAGGCCCAATGCTCTTCTGCTGGTCCCACTTAACCTGAGGGATGGAGCACGCGCCCACTCCGGTCTTCCCCTACCGCTCGCAAGCATTCTTCTAGCGCCAAAAGCCTAAAAAAGCCAGGCCACCCCATCTGGGGGCCGGTCACAAAAAGGCAAGGGAAACATTACAAGAGTTGGGCAATGCTGGAAGAAAGAGCTGGGAGGTTGGAGAGGAAAGGGAACCCCACGACCCCTATTTATAGCTGCGCCAGGCACCAAGCTTCAAGCCTGTCGAAAGGCGGAGGTTTGGATCGCCCGTGACGGCGCGGCAATCCACAAGCAAAGAATGCCCTCGGTCACCGCGTCGAGACACGACCGAACGAAATAAAGCGGAGCTGAGCCCCTGGACGCTAAGCGGCACAGCGTCAGCTCAGGCCGACCGCCCTCGAACGGCGCGCTGCAAGGCAACCAGGGAAGGCAGGGCCAAGGCCCTGAGTGCGGGACACGTCTTGTCCTTCAAACAAACAAACAAAGAGGCGCGTGCCTCAAAGTACTCTCCCCGCGGGCGTACTACCCCAACCAGTGTGTTGTCACATCCGCCGGGCTGGCGCTCAGGCGCGTGTGGCGGGTGCGCGGCATTGACCGATCACGTCAAAGGGGAAATCGCCGAATCACCCTTTGGCCGAATCCATTGACTCGACCAAAGCCTCGGGGGCTACTGTCGGGTACCACGATTAGGGACACCCTAATCGGGGTACTAAGGTCGCTTTAAAAGGCAATCACATGTTAAAGCAACTGGGCCCACAAAGACCCACGGCCTGCTCCCCATCCGGAAGAAAGGAAAGGACTCAAAGAAGTCCAGCGTGCAGCCCATTCGCATCCCCCTCGAACCCGCGGAACGATCTCCGCCTCGCTCGAGGGTCCCTCTAGGGTCCGCTGGACAAACTCCGCCTCGCTCGAGGGTAGCGGATCTACTGTCGACCGCGCAAACATATCTCCGCCTCGCTCGAGGGTTGCGAACATACCCTCGAGCGAGTGGCTCATCTCCGCCTCGCTCGAGGCCACCCCTCGGCACAAAGGACAAACGGCCCCGCCGCCCAACCGCTCGCCGTACGAAGGCATTAAAGGCCGGCCACTCCGCCACGGCACCAAGGACAGGCGGCGTCAGGCCGCCACTCCCATAGTGGATGTGACCGGGGTCCCATCCGCTGACTCCGGTCACCGCTCCGCCATCCCGGATGCTGTAGCAGCACTGTGGGACCTGCGACGCGGGACAAGACAGGCTCGGCACTGCTCCCGTTACTTTTCTGCCTACACCGACCATCCGGACCCGCCTCCCACTGGGGGAGGGGTCCGGCGACGTCACGTGTCCTTCTGAGAGGGGCGCTTAGCACACACGGACAGAGTCCTGGACCTCCCCCCTTTAGGAGTCCGGGACCTCCATGTGTCCCCCGGACCTTCTAGTGTGTACGCTCGCACTCCGACCAGGGGGTCCGGGGCCGTCGCGCGCCACCACTACCACGGGCGCATGCAGGACCCTAGTCCGCAGGGCCCCCTAAATGCCACCGCGCCGTATATAGAGGACCATGCACCAGCAACGACCACGCCGACTGTAGGGGCTGGCACGGCGAGCGGCACAATCTTTACAGGACCAAGGACGATATCCATGACGACTGCAACGCCCGCCGCCTTCCTACAGTGTACTTCCTACAGTATCCGACCACTGTACCCCCCGCGATTCAGGGGAAAACGACGACTTCTACGCCCCCACTCATGTGCACCGCCCTCCTTGTAACTATAAAAGGAGGAGGCGGGCTTCCTTTAGCCGGGCTGGTCTCTCTGGCTTCTCTCTTCCAAGCGGACGTTCAGGGACTACTGAGCACTCATCTCAACCGACTCCACTTCTAGCAGAGACTTGGGAGCCTTCCTCCCTCTCTCGCCTCGCTTGTATCCCCTACTACAAGCACTCCGGGTGCAAGATAATACAGTGCCCTCGCACACCCCTTTACTGGACGTACGGCCACGTGGCCGGAACCAGGATAAACCGTGCGTTACTGTGTTGCCTCTTACATCATCATCTGGGACGAGGAAACACGCAGCATTTACTAGTTGGAATCCGGACCCCCGGGTCGGGACGCCGACAAAAAACATGGATTTCCGCTTCAATTTTAATGATGTACTATATACTAATTATAATTATGCTTTGTAATGATATGTATGTGTGTGTGTTTTATTTTTATGTGATTTAATTTTGCATGCATAATTATTATATTTATGAAACATGTTCCATGTCGATCCCGATAATATTCGATCATGAACTAACTTGATATAACAAAATTGCAGGAATTCAAATTTTTTGGCGGGCTGGAAAATGATTTCCAGGAGCGGGTGACCCCCTCACCCGCCCCTAAAAATGCATTTCCAAGAGCAGGTGACGGGTCACCCGTCCCTGGAAATGCATCTCAAGGGCGGGTAACATACCCGCCCCAGGTGCGCTGTCCGCCCCTGAAATGTTGTCTCGCCCGCCCCTGAAATGTTGTCTCGCCCGCCCCTACAAATAGTTTATGTTGTAGTGCGTGTTGCATATAAACTTTTATTATGACTATGTCTCTCATACGAATATTAAGTTACGTTCACCGGCTAATTGGCTAATAACTGCCTACCAAGAAAATGGCCATATACTTAAAAACATTCCAAATCAATTTTCACGATTTATTTATATAGAAACATCAATGGCTGCCCGAACTGGTGCATTAAACACACCCCAGCCTATTTCAGACTAATTCTAGTGATATAACGAAACGTTCGGAAAGTTTTTAAAATACGAGTATTGGCTTCAACGGAGTATATTGGACGCATTCGTTTCAACGGCAGCCCGAACGTACCGGTGCATTAATGGAGGGGGTTATTACCAGCAATCATATTTTCAATCTAGTATATACACATTTACATTGTTTTTGATATTTTTTATGAAAATCTGAATGGCAATGACAACCAGCCATCTGACTCAAACAATTGAACCTGGATCAGCACGCACGACTATTGTCTTCAAGTCAAAACTGCCGGGCCGGGCAAGCAGATTGACTTATTCATCGTCTCTTCAGAGTTTTCCTTGAAGGCCTTTTCAAACAAAGCACACTGGCACTTCACTACTCGCGGCTTGTTCTACCCTATATATACTCGCCAATTCCTCTGCGTTGCTATGAACACCACACTACATCCCTAGTAAAGAAATCGCCATTAAATCCCTAGCAGATATATCCTTTCAGCTCCAACGACAACTGTAAGCAAGAAGTAGCGAAGATGGTGGCCGTGAAGGTGTACGTGCTGCTGTTCACGGCCTTCTTCTTCTCGGGGCTCATGAAGCTGTCCATGGCGCAGGACAAGCCAGCACCCGCAGCCATGGCGCGTGTACTGGTCGACGCGAAGGCCATTGATCAGGCGATCGCATACTTGCTCATGTTTGCGGCGCTGTTCGTCACATATTTCTCGCACTGATGCTCCGTGACAAACATGCAGAACTGCATAAGTTTTCTTTTATATTATGTAATGGTAATAAGCCAGACAACTTGTAGTGACAAAATTCTTAATATGCTTGGTCCTATAAAAGAGTGAAATATGTGAACAGCATATGCAATATGAAAGCGTGATGAATATTAAAGAATATCAAAACAAACTCAGCTCAAGTCTTGTAACTCAGTTGGTTGGCTTCCTTTTGGTAGAGCATTTCATCTGGGTGTTGATTCTATTCCCCAGCAGTTTCTGATTCGGGATTCTCTATTTTATGAACTGCCAAGTCCTTCATGAAATTAGGTTTTCCATCTGAAACCCTGAAAACGGTGCTCATCCACTTCGCAAGGAAAACACTCCTCTTCTCTCTCTCTCTCTGTGGCTATTTGATTTTTTAAGAAAAATATGAATTAGATTGCACGTATTTGAATACAAATTATTTAGAAGAGAAATTTTACAATGCTTGGAAATACTTCCTAATGCTTTCTAATACCTCCCAACATCTACCCATAATATTATCTTTAATTTATTAAATTATTGAAGGATAGAATAGTAATTAGAATACCCAAATCCCCGCTATCCCCACCTGCCTCCGCTAAACCCATGCCCGCCGGCGTCCTCTCTCCCGGCGAGTGTCGCCCCCCACCACCGCCTCCCGCCGCACCCCTCGGCTTCTGTCACTGCCCGCGTCCCCACCTCGCTGCAGCCTTTGCTCGCCAGCCTGCCCGTCCTCATTGATTGCGCTGCTCGACGACGCCCGCAAGTGGCCATGGTGCGATAGTCATCGGCATTGAAGGCGCCACCATCCGAGTTCACCTTCGCCGCCTATAAAAGACACCCCAAGCTGCTCTCCTCACCCACCATTGAGCTTGCCGAGCCGTCCCGCTCCGCCAGCTTCCCATCCCCAAGCTCGGTCCATCGAGCTGCTCCGTTCTTGGTGGATAGACCACCCATCGATCTCCCCCGTCAGACCCTCTCAATTCAATTCCTCCCAGGGTGAGCACCTCCTCTACCTTCCCTTACCCGCGGCCTTCACTCTCCCTACCTGAGCAGAGCTCCCCACGAGCTTTGGGATGCCGTAGCCATGGCTACCGTGGCTGCCGTAGGCCCGTAGCCAACCTGCATTTCCCATGCCCCGAGTCGCCAAAGTAGAACCCCCTCACCCTCCTCTCTCTCTCCCCGTGCCCTCGGATTCGAGGACGGTGGCTGGAGCTGACGCCGGCTTGAGCTCGAGCAACTCAGCCATGGCGTTCCGGCAAGGGAAGAACACGAGCAGTTGTCTTCTCTATTTATCTCCTGAGCACGTTTGGGCTTAGTTCTTTATGGATCAAGGCACCATTTCTAGGCCATCCATCCGGCCTTGGCGACCACCTACAGATGCAGGGGGTGCCGTTCGAGGAGCGCGTCGAGCACGATGCCGTGGAGGTGAAGCCGCGCCGGTGGCGGAGAGGCTGTTGTCGCTGGACTGGTACAGCCAGGTACCGGTTCAAGTTAGAACATTATTTTTATAAATATGAATTTATCCATTTACCCTTAATTAAAAAATAACTATGAAATAAGAATTGTTATGAATTTTTAATCCTCTTAACTTTGGAGGCGTTACGGTACATACACCGACCATAGATACATCTAACGCCTCCTCATTGCTACCTCTCAACACTTTTCTTCATATTTGGCCCACGAATCATAGACACATGAAACGCCTCCCAACGCCTCCCCAAGCATTATAAAATTTCTCTTTAGGAATACCGATTATCGGAAAACTTTGGGTGCACGATGAGAGTTACTTAAGTTGTCATCCTAGGCACCAAGTGCTATCCTTCCTCCCTTCTTAAAACATGGCCATTTGCCTATGCCTTACTCTTCTCAACAAATTCTGCAGACCAAAAGTTGCACAAAAGAAAGACTTATTGAGTAGTAAAATAGTCAACGACTGTGTCTTTATCATGGTACTATTTTGTTCCTAAACAAGGGCAATTGGGTGAGTTCAGGTATGAAGGGAGGATGGCGGAAGAGCATAAATACTAAGAGTGTGTTTGGTTCTGCTTTTGAATCTCTCCTTTTGCTTTTTAAAAGCCAAAAGCCATTCAAACACACTAACTTCCCAAAGCTGCTTTTCCTCTAGTATAAAATTGAAAGCAGCTCCTCTCCTATCTTACCTGTTGTGGAGTTGGGCAACTTCGAAAAAAATTACCTACCCACCACCTTTAAAAAATAATAGGTTTTGAGCTTTTTCATAACCCACAGCCCACAACAATTTTTCCACAGCTCACAGCATACAAATTTTTTTTTAAAAAGTTACAGCTCAACTAAACACACATACATATTGTGTGGGTTACTCATGCTGTATGGAACCCACATGATTTTTACAGCACAAAAATATTAAAATTTGTTGATAGGGAAATAAGGGAGTGGAGGGAGAATAATAATGCACACTGTTCTTTTCCTTCCAGAATAAATGCTTGAGACTTCCAAAAAATAAAATATATAGAACGTGGTTTAATTTGTGGCCTGGTGAGTACCATGGTTAATTTATTCTCCACGAATTTCATAAAAATGCGTCGCTACATGAATTTGGCAACTCAATCAGTATACATGCTTCGCGCAGCTTTTGATAGATAACAGCAGACGCTCTGATAGTAATTACTGTTTGGTACCACATGGCATTGCGCCTGCCGGCCGTGTGTTGCGCCGCCCTCGCACGGGAATTGAACAGCATCGCCGCCAGGACTCGGTCAGCAGCAGCCCTCTGCCGGATCAGAAAAAACGCAAGGCGCCGCCGTGGTATCGGTCGGCGTTGTTCCACTGGCCTCGCGCCGCTACCTGCTGATGGTTTCAACGGGCCATCATGCATTCTCGGTGAGAAAAAAACGGAAAACCCGATAATCACGTTTATCAATGGTGATCGGTTTGTCGAAATTTTTCAGTAATTTTGTATCCATTCCATCCCTTTTCTCTCTTAGTCCATATATCTTCTCATTTCGATACGTTATGATGTCTTTTTTTTTCTTGTTAGGCTGTTTGGAGATAATCTAGATTATTTTATGTACAATTTGAGGAGTTTTTTTTTCTAAATTTTGTCCGAAAGAAAAACGGCAAATTCGATTTCCGAGATATCCCATAAGCACGTTTATCGACCATCTTCGATTTTTTTTACCTTACCGGTAAAGTAAACCCTGGACAGTACAAACTAACACTTCCAAAAGCTCAGCATGGTACAACGTGAAAGACCGGTCATCCTGCCGAGCCTGGCGGACAAGACTGACTGGTTCGTCGTTCGTCGTGACCCTTTTCGTGCTCTGAATCCTGATCAAACAAAGCACACTGATGAGAGAACTCTTCGCTCTTGGCTTGATGCTTGGTCTGTCAGGCTCACACTACATATATACCCCAGCTGGCCAGGGCCAGTAATTCATCCGATCCTCACTGCACTGCCATACAAATTAGGAAACATCTGAGACGAAGGAAAGACCTTGTCTGTGAGAAAGATCGATAAGCTTCGTTTTCAGCAAACTTTGTTTCAGGTAGCAAAGACAATACATGGCGACCATCAAGGCTTACATCCTGCTGTTCACTGCCTTCTTCTTCTCTGGGCACCATGCCGTCCGTGAAGGTGATGAGGACGGCCGGAGATGGTGGATAGTCTCTCGTGGCGGTAGGCGCACCTGAGCTCCTCTCCTAGCTGCACCGGCCGGCGCCAGCTCGTGATCGTGGGAGATCTTGTAACGTTCTGCTTCGTGTTTAGTTGTTTTTCAGTAGCACTACACCGTGAGAATACTTGTATAGCAGAATGTACTTCATCCCAACTTCCATTCTGATTGAAATGGGGTTTTGCAGTAAGATAGAGATTCTTCAGAACACCGCAATACTTCAGTCAATCCGTCCTAATTCCAATGAAATGGAGATTTTGCAGTAAGATAGAGATTCTTCAGTACAATACAATACTTCGGTCATTCCATTCTATGTTTAGCTCTTCTCAACGAGGATGAATACTTATGAAGAAAATAGAAATATCATGCATTATATGGCTCCAGTCCAGTCACCTTGCCAGTCACTCAAGGCATAAAAACTGAACACGGGGAAGCTGAGAAGCCTTTGTTGCAAAAATAAATTATATACAACAATTTATTTGAAATTGAAGATGCACTTTAAAGAGTTGAAGTGATAACAGTGCAATCTTTGAATTCTGTCTGATTGTTTCTGAGTATAGCATCAGTTGCATTGTCTATAGAAGCAGTGGCCTCATCGAGAACTAAAATGCGGCATCTTCTCAAAATTGCACGTCCCAAACAGAAGAGCTGCCTTTGACCCATGCTCCAGTTCGACCCATCTTCGACCACTATACATCAAGATGTCTGTTAGTACAGCATCAAAGATAATTGCAGTATTATGTTACCCAAGGTAAAAAAAGGAAGACACCATCCCTAAAAACTTTGCCAAATATATTGTGCCATTTAACCTGCAGCCTGATTGTCAAAACTATCATTGGCACTGAGATGAACAGAACTTGCCAGGTAACCACAGCCAGTACCCCCAGATTGCTATATGAATTTAAACTGGCACTAATGCTAAACATGTAAATAGAACTTTTGTCTTTCCAATTCATTTCAGAATTCTTACACTTGTGGAAATGCTTGGTCCAGCCTTCAGGATCACGACTGACAAACCATGCAAGAATTCGAAGCATCGAACACCCACAATAATCTCAAGAATCAATATGCATATCCATCAATGATGTGCAAATGACATAAAAATTGCAATATTTACAGTTCAAAGAATAGTTCTAAGATATAGATGTTACAGGGTTCACAATATCTCCCTAGCCTTTAGGTAGGAGTACATGAAGAAACATCCAGCTCGTGCTCCAACTACTATTCCACCAGTCGTCGCTCAAAATGCCCACTGCTCGAAAACAAACTAATTGTCAACGAATGGAGAGGCGTGGTATATTAATATGGCTAGGTACATGGCATAGAAGCAGAAAAAAGATCAGGAATGCAGGGTTATACCGCGTTTGTCTCGAGGTATGATTTAAGATTCATGCCAAATATTCCTACAGAAGAAACACCAGGGCATTACTCTACGAGTGGTGCAGCAAATAAACCTGAGAAATAACATGAGATGAAACATAATTTACAAAACAAAAGTTAAGATCCCTATACCTGCAACTAATGCTCCTACTGCAACAAAACGTTCCTACTTGAAGCAGCAGCTCCACTCTACTTACTTCGAGTCGCCAGGAACTGCAAGATTTCCAAAGCAATGGTAAGCAAAAACTTAATCCATTGCACACTGAAATTTAGAGAAACTTTGCTAATTTCATTTCTCATGACAGAATTAGCAGTATTTCATAATTACTGATTGTAGGATGCAGGATTCAGAAAACAACCATGAAACAGCAGAAACAGTTGAGAGGCGGTTGTTTCTTTCTTGACTTTTGAGGCATGTGGATAATAAGTTACTGTCCTACTTTGAGTGACTTCTTTATATATTCATACTAATTCAAGTATATTCCTACTTTTGAGGCATATATCATCAACTATAGTTTAGTAACAGATGCATTAGTGAAAGAGAACGTGCAGCATTTTAGAGCTCGAGTGGTGAGAATGGACAGACTCACAGACCTAAAGTTCACAGCAATTGAGTCTTCCATTTCTCTTGCAGAATCCAGAAGTCTCTCTGCTTGACCAGGGCACGATTCACATATGACAGAATGCACAATGAAATGGCACCATAGCCAGCAAGAAAAAACAAGAAATCAGAAAACCTAGTGTTTGCTGGGATGAGAAGAATACCGTTGAAGATAATTTTCCAATAACATTTCAATTTCTTCTTCCTCTGTTGAAGCCAAAAAGGTCACAAATAATCAAGTAAAAGTCAATTTGCTTCCAATGAATTGTAGATCACAAGTCATAAAGGAGTGCTAAAGAAACCCAATCTCCCAGCTGAATAAAATTATAATCCTCACCAATAAAATTAATGACGCTGAGGTAGCCAGGGAAACCATCAAAATTGTTTGAACAAACTTATACGCAGCAAAGGCCCTTGTTCAGGGGCAAGGGCCAGGACGACGCCTAGAGCAAGAAGAAAGGGCCTTAATTCCTCAAACAGCAGCTGACACTCCAATCAAGCTAGAGCACTGCTCCCACTATCACCGGACGAGATGCTCCGCGTCGAATTAACACCACAACCGTGGCAGACAGCCAGCAGACCCGAAAACAGCAAGCGAGTTTTTTCTCCTTTCCCGTGGCTGCAGCATTTCACCGAACAGGTGGTGGGGGAAGCAAAGCAAGGCAAGGAACGTTGGGGGCGGGGGGGGGGGGGGGGGGGAGAAGGGAAGGAGGCGCGGTACCTTTCGGGGGGCGCGAAGACGACACGGAGGAGATGACGCGTGGAGGAGTTTGCGAGGAGCGGAGCACAAGCAGCGGTTGGTCTCTCTCCCCGTGGCGGCGGCGCGCCGGGGCAGAAGGGCGGGGTAACCCGCAGGGAGGACGGCAAGGGCACGGCGAGAGGTACCGACGTAGGCGGCGGAGCCGGCGTCGGGGGAGAAGGCAAGGGCGACGCGGAGCGGCGGAGGCGGCGATGGGGGAGATGGGTAGGGCGACGCGGAGACATATCTGGTGAAATCACAGAACTGGTGAAATCATCGTGCAATCCGACTAAAAAGTCTTCAAAAAATTCTGAAAAAAATCATGAATGTACATCTCGGTCTACCCCATCTACATATAAATTTCCACGATCAAATTCATCTTACACTTACAGTTACAAAAAAGACAAATTTTCTGACAATCAGTAACGTTCAAATGCAGCCCAAATGTGTCTTTTTTGTAACTGCTAGAGTAAGATGAATTTGACCATAAAATTTTATATGTAGATGGGGTTAGACCGAGATGTACATTCATGATTTTTTCAGAATTTTTTGAAGACCTTTTTAGTCGGATTGCACGGTGATTTCACCAGTTCCGTGATTGCACCAGATATGTCTCCGGGCGACGCCGTGGCGGACGCGGAGGCAGGGGGGTAGTGGGGATTTAGGTACAATTACTATTCTACCCTTCAATAATTAAAATTAGTTAAAAATAATATTATGACTAAGTATTAAAAGATATTGGAAAGTATTAGAAAGTATTTCCAAGCATTGTAAAGAACTCCTTGACAAATAGGTCGTTGGCCATGAAAGTATTTCTCCGTACACTGTACTTGGCTGATGATATATCTTCTGCTCGTACCCCTTTGTTACACTATCGGCTGAAATATATAACTATACAAGTTCCGCTTATTATGATAGAAATTTACAGGTCCCTCCACCTATTAGCATACAGCTGCTTTGTGAACGGGTGCCCAATCCAAATCTACACGTGGTACCATTAGTCTTTTTTTAGATTTTAGATTACACAGACACTCACAACGCACATATACTTACTCCTATATAACGCACATACTATTTCTATTAGCATCTTCGAAGAATGAGCTAACAAATTTTCGAGATTGACGAAATTCACCCTAGACGTCTCTGTCGATGGAAACACCGCTACCATTGAAAACATAATACTTTTAAATTCTAGAAAATTTGCTCCCACGGAAAGCCGAATTCAGAATCTGAAATGCTACTGAAGTTCTTATAGCCACTAGGCTACAGATGCTCCTGAAATGTGCTACAATTAGTCGAGGCAAATAAACATTTTCTCTCTAACGAAATAGAGAGAGAAAAAACTTTATGTTCTCAATTTACTAAGCATTTCTGACAGATTTTAAGAGCGGCCATGACATGAGCTCGAGGGAATTTTTCTTTTTATATTTAAAAAAATTAAAATTTCAAAATATATGTCCGTTTTGAAATATTTCAAAACTACCCCCGGTCACCCTATAGGGGGGCGACAGGCCCTAAGTGTAATTTTTTCTTCAAATTTGCAACAAAATTCCTGGCAAAAAAAAAGGGGCATGTCGCCCCCATAACGAGCGACAGGGACATGTCGCCCACCAGGGGCGACAGGGGCCTGTGCCCACCAGAGGGGCGACTGCCTCCACCTACAAGCGTCACCATATTGATTTTAATTTATGGGCACCATATTGATTTTAATTTATGGGCAGGAGGGAGTTAGACGCGTGTACCGTTCGAGCGAGGCTTGTGGCAGGGCGACGGGTGTCCGGCTGAGGTGGCACGCTGCCGCACACGTCGTCTCGTCGGTCGCCGTGATCGCTTTGGCCCTAGGGCGGCACAGCTTCTGGTCACTTCGGTGCTTCCGAATGCTACACAGTACGCCTTGTTTGTTTCCACTCCCATAAACCGTAAACACAAAAAAATATCTCATCAAATATTTTAACACATGCATAGAGTACTAAATAAAATTTATTTACAAATTTTTTACATGGATAGACTGTAAATCGCGAGACGAATCTAATAAGCCTACTTAATCTATGATTTGCAACTGTGATGCTACAATAATCATCCGCTAA
>NC_053149.1:51230689-51258671 GCF_016808335.1 Panicum virgatum
CGTTCTGGAGGGCCACCTCTTTCCCCTCGAGGGCCTCGCCCATTTCTCGGAGGGTCCCGGTGAGCACAGCTACGGCCACCTCCTTGTGGAGAAGCTCGGTCTTTTGCTGCTCGAGCGATGCCCCGAGGCGCTGTAGCTCGGCGCTCTGTGCCTCGGCTTCCCAAGTCTTCTCCTCGAGCACCGTCCGGAGGCGTTGCAGCTCGGCAGCTTGCGCCTCGGCCTCCCGGGTCTTCTGCTCCGCAGCCGCCCTCTGGACGTCCCGCTCACCGACAACCCGCGCTAGATCCTCCTCCAGCGCCTGCTGACGCGCCCCCAGATCTGCCATTTTGGTGTTGGCTTCGATATTCATGAGCACTAGCTCGGCATTGTGCTGCCCAAGCTGGCTCATCTGGAACTACATCCGGGTCATCTCGGCGCTCTTCTCACGTGAGAATTCCCTCAGCCGCTGCAAGAGGAAAGACGTGGGAAGGTGCGGTCAAGGGCTTGCAAGATCTCACGACCAGCTGCTCCAGAACCGCCACGGTGGTGGAGGACTTCCCCCATGGCAATGGCTCCTGGATGTCCGACATCTCTGTGAGTCGAGGGGGAGCGGGCTGCGGGAGTGAAGTTTTCGGGGTGGCTAAGGTGTGCTCTCTCTCTCTCTCCTTGTTCTTCCTCCTTTCGCTCTTGGCTGCGGGCTCAGGATGCAGGGGAGGTAGAGGAGGCAATGGGAGACGAAGGCAAACAGCCAGGTGAGCCCAAACACCCCTTTCTCTTCGTTTTTATTCACCGTGACGGGTGCAGCCGCAGCCACAGCCCGAATCTACCGCATTGAATGCGGTAGATTTCGCTATCACTGACGGCTGGGCCCCATGACCGCGGAGTCTCCCACACGCGCACGCATCAATAACTGCGGCACGGTAACCAGCAGGCGCGGAGCGACTGTTGCACTATCCCATCCGTCAGCCGCCGCCCACGCCGCTTCGTCTACCCGAGGCTGCCGCCTGAAAAGGCGCGCCCGCACCACACCGCATCGCACGAATCGGGCCACGTCACCCACTACCAGCGGAAGACCCGCACGCGTGACTCGCGACTCTGTGTTATTTTCGAGTTGAGACGGAATATTCCTTGCAGGGTCCCTTTACCCTCGAAGGAATCACATTTCGAGGCCTTACTGATCAGGGGTTCGAAGCCTGGCCCCTCGAGGGGTTCGACAGGCGCCCCAGATCACCAGAGTCAGGGACTGCCGGGATGTGCCGTACAAGCCACCCTCGAACATGGAGTTCGAGACATCCTGCGCAGTGTTCAAGGCCAGTCGAGGGTGCCTAGAAGGGGGATCCCATCGAGGGAGAGCATCGAGCCCTCAGACCCTATCGAATGGGTTCGAGCCCCGCCTAGTGAACCTTCGCAAGCGCTTTATGTGACGTGTCTATGGACCACGAGCCGACCCCTATCGAACGGGGCACGGACGTCCGCTTGAACAACCCGCTAACAGCTCACCGAAGCAGCCATAGCTCGCGGCCCGGGCATGGGTAGCATGGTGCGCTTCACCCCTCTTCTCTACGGAAGGGCGACGAGGGTCATAATCAAAGTCGAGGGTCCCCCTGAACGCCTTCACACGGGCCTAGGCTTGGGGGCTCCTCGTGTACCACGGTTCAAACCGCACCCTCGAATAAGTCGACAACCGTCAATTGTGGAGCTTCACGTGTCTAACCAAACCCTCCGCTGTTAACGTGCGCTCTCCTGATGGATAAGCTGAACGCCGGGCCGCTGCACCAGCACTAAGAATGCCGATGCCGGCTAAAAAAGACGCTGGACAGCCACCCTGGTGAGGCAACCCAGTGGGACAACGTTTATAGCCCTTGGACGAGCACAAAACTCTCCTCCAAGGCCTCGGGGGCTACACCCGCGGGTGCGCTGACGCACCCCCGCGAAGGAGACTTCACACATATTCGAGGGTCGTAACTCTCTGTACTCCCCTATATCCTCGGTCATCCTCCCCGTAGAGGAGAAAGGGGACTTTATTGCACAAATGCAAATAAAGATTACAAAGGGTTACCGGCACGAAGCCATCGAAAGATACAAACACATCGCCACCTACGTGGCAATTTTCCCTGTCTTGGGGAGGAACGAGTGACGAAGAAAGGCACCGAGCCCCTGGCTGATGCAACGGCCAGGCTGCTAGGGATGCGAGGAGCAGCCCCCAGGCCGCACAGGTCCAGCGGGATACTCTCCTCGCAAGCTTTCTTCTAGCGTCTCCTCCACCGAAGACTCCGCGGGGGGTCGAGCTGGCGGACAGCGCCCTCCGCGCCGTCTCCCTGAGAGCAACCTTGTTGCCGGGGAGGACGATGTGAAGGACAGCCGCCGGACCTGGCGCCAGCACCACGGTTAGGCGTTTCCATCTGCCTTCGGGCTAGGGGACATCGCAGGAGCAGGACCCCATGGGCCCAATGCTCTTCTGCTGATCCCACTGAAGCTGAGGGATGGTGCGCACGCCCTCTCCGGTCTTCCCCTACCGCTCGCAAGCATTCTTCTAGCGCCAAGGCCTAAAAAAGCCAGGCCACCCCATCTGGGGGCCGGCCACGAAAGGCAAAGGAAAACATTAAGACTTGGGTAATGCTATAAGACAGAGCTGGGAAGTTGGAGAGGAAAGGGAACCCCACGACCCCTATTTATAGCTGTGCCGGGCACCAAGCTTCAAGCCTATCGAAGGGTGGAGGCTTGGATCGCCCGTGACGGCGCGGCACTCCACGAAAGAAAGATGCCTTCTGTCACCACGCCAAGACACGACCAAACAAAATAAAGCAGAGCTGAGTCCCTGGACATTGAGCGGGGCAGCATCGGCCTAGGCTGACCGCCCTCGAACGGCGCGCCGCCAGGCAACCAGGGAAGGCAGGGCCAAGGCCCTGAGTGCGGGACAATGCGACGGAAACGCCAGCTGCCAAGCAGCGGACGCCATTGTCACCCAGGCCCCCCTCAGCACGCGGACACATCTTGTCCTTGAAACAAACAAACAAAGAGGCGCGCGCCTCGAAGTACTCCTCCCATGGGCGCACTACCCCGACCGGCGTGTTGTCACATCCGCCGGGCTGGTGCTCAGGCGCGTCTGGCGGGTGCACGACCTTGACTGATCACGTCAAGGGGGAAGTCGCCGAATCACCCTTTGGCCGAATCCCCTAACTCGACCAAAGCCTCAGGGGCTACTGTCGGGTACCACGATTAGGGACACCCTAATCGAGGTACTAAGATCGCCTTAAAACACAAACACATGCTGAGGCAACTGGGCCCACGAAGGCCCACGTCCTCCTTCCAATCTGAAGGAAAGGACTCAAAGAAGCCCAGCGTGTGGCCCATTCACATCCCCCTCGAACCTGCGGGACGATCTCCGCCTCGCTCGAGGGTCCCCGTCGAGACCCCTCGACTGCGCCCAGCTTCTCCGACTCGCTCGAGGGTAGCGCACCTACCCTCGAGCGGGCAAACATCTCCGCCTCGTTCGAGGGTAGCGAACCTACCCTCGAGGGAGTGACTCATCTCCGCCTCGCTCGAGGCCACCTCTCGGCATAAGGGACAAACGGCCCCACCGCTCAACCACTCGCCGTACGGAGGCATTAAAAGCCAGCCACTCCTCCACGGCTCCTAGGACGGGCGGCGTCGGGGCGCCATTCCCACAGTGGATGTGACCAGGGTCTCATCCGCCGACTTCAGTCACAGCCCCGCCATACCAGATGCTGTAGCAGCACTGTTGGACCTGCGACGCGAGACAAGACAGGCTCGGAACTGCTCCCGTTACTATTCTGCCTACACCGACCAACCGGACCCGCCTCCCGCTGAGGAAGGGTCTGGCGATGTCACGTGCCCTTCAGAGAGGGGCGCTCAGTACACACGCGTGGAGTCCCGGACCTCCCCCCTCAAGGGGCCCGGGACCTCCACGTGTCCCCCGGACCTTCTAGTGCGCGTGACCGCGCTCCGACCAGGGGGTCCGGGACCGTGCACCCCGCTACCACTACTGCTGGTGCGTGCAGGACCCAAGACCGCAAGGCCCACCGAATGCCACCGCGCCGTATATAGAAGACCATACACCAGCGACGACCACGCCGCCCGCAAGGACGATCTCCGCAAGACCAAGGACGATACGCACGCCCAACTCCATGCCCCACAGTGTACTTTCTAAAGTATTCGACCACTGTACCCCGCGATTCGGGGGAAAACGACGACTTCCACGCCCACTCATGTGCGCCGCCCCTCCTTGTGACTATAAAAGGAGGAGGCGGGCTACCGATAGGCGCGGACTCTCTGGCTCTCGGACTCTCGCTCTCACGCTCAGAGGCTCAAACACACTCTCTCTCTCGGAGGACGCTCAGATGCTCCCAGACGAGATCCATCATCACCCGCGCTCCGGCATCCCTATTCACCACGTTCAACCCCGCTTCTAGCAGAGACCTGGGAGTTTCCCTCCCCCTCTCGTCTCGCTTGTACCCCCTACTACAAGCACATCGGGTGCAAGATAATATAGTGCCCTCGCACACCACCTTTGCTGGACGTACGGCCCCGCGGCCGGAACCAGGATAAACCGTGTGTTACTGTGTTGCCTCTTGCATCATCATCTGGGACGAGGAAACACGCAGCATTTACTAGTTGGGATCCAGGCCCCCGGGTCGGGACACTAACAGTTCCAATGGTGTGGATCGGGAGCGTTAGTTGCGAAAAATTCTAACAAGACATCATGGCACTCAATTTTTCATTAATTGCACTAGTTTGGCGCGTTTTGCAGCAAGTTTCGTGTAGTAGCAAAATGGTTTCGAATGCACCCAAACAGAATGAAACGCACCAAAACATGAGTTTAGAGACCAATGGTGTGGATCGGGAGCGTTCGTTGCGAAAAATTCCGACACGACTTCGTGGCACGACCTTTTGCATTAATTGCACTAGTTTGGCGCGTTTTGCAGCAAGTTTCGTGCAGTAGCAAAACGGTTCCAAATTCACCCAAACAGAAAGAAACACACAAAAACATGATATTAGGGTCCAATGGTATGGATCGGAAGCGTTCGTTGTGAAAAATTCTAACAAGACATCACGGCACGAAGTTTTGCATTAATTGCACCAGTTTGGCGCATTTTCGAGCAATAGCGAAATGGTCCCAAATGCTCCCAAACGAAAAGAAATGCACCAAAACATGAGTTTAGGGTCCAATGGTGTGGATCTTGAGCATTCGTTACGAAAAATTATGACACGACTTCGTGGCACGAACTTTTACATTAATTGCACCAGTCTGGCACGTTATGCACCAAGTTTCATGCAGTAGCGAAACGGTCCCAAATGCACCCAAATGGAAAGAAATGCACCAAAACATGAGATTAGGGTCTAATGGTATGGATCGGGAGCATTCGTTGTGAAAAATTCTAACAAGACATCGTGGCACAAAGTTTTGCATTAATTGCACCAGTTTGGCGCATTTCCGTGCAATAGCGAAACGGTCCCAAATGCACCCGAACGGAAAAAAATGCACCAAAACATGAGTTTAGGGTCCAATGGTGTGGATCTTGAGCGTTTGTTGCGAAAAGTTGTGTCACAACTTCGTGCCACAAACTTCCACATTAATTGCACCAGTCTGGCACGTTTTGCACTAAGTTTCGTGCAGTAGCGAAGCAGTCCCAAATGCACCCAAACGGAAAGAAACGCACCAAAACATGAGATTAGGGTACAATTGCATGGATAGGGAGCGATCTTTGTGAAAAATTCTAACAAGACAGCGTGGCACAAACTTTTGTATTAATTGCACCAGTTTGGCGCATTTTCGTGCAATAGCGAAACAGTCCCAAATGCACCCAAACGGAAAGAAACGCACCAAAACATGAGTTTAGGGTCCAATGGTGTGGATCGTGAGAATTCGTTGCGAAAAATTACGACACGACTTCGTGGTACGAACTTTTACATTAATTGCACCAGTCTGGCGTGTTTTACACCAATTTTCGTGCAGTAGTGAAATGATCACAAATGCACCCATACGGAAAGAAACACACCAAAACATGAGTTTAGGTTCCAATCGTGTGGATCAGGAGTGTTCGTTGTGAAAAATTCTAACAAGACATCGTGGCACGAACTTTTGCATGAATTGCACCAGTTTGGCGCGTTTTGCGCCAAGTTTCGTGTAGTAGCAAAATAGTTCCAAATGCACCCAAATGGAAAGAAACGCACCAAAACATGAGTTTAGGGTCCAATGGTGTGGATCGGGAGCGTCGTTGCGAAAAATTCCGACACGACTTTGTGGCACAAACTTTTGCATTAATTGCACCAGTTTGGCGCCTTTTCGGCAGTAGCGAAACGGTTCCAAATGCACCTAAACGGAAAGAAACGCACCAAAACATGAGTTTAGGGTCCAATGGTGTGGATCGGAAGCATCGTTGCGAAAAATTCAAACACGACTTTGTCGCACGAACTTTTGCATTAATTGCACCAGTTTGGCGTCTTTTCGTGCAGTAGCGAAACGTTCCGAAATGCACCCAAACGGATAGTAACGCACCAAAACATGAGTTTAGGATCCAATGGTGTGGATCGGCTGCGTCGTTGCAAAAAATTCTGACAGGACTTTATGGCACGAACTTTTGCATTATTTTCACCAGTTTGGCGCGTTTGGCAGCAAGTTTCGTGCAGTAGCGAAACGGTTTCAAATGCACCCAAACGGAAAGGAAGGCACCAAAACATGAGATTAGGGTCCAATGGTATGGATCCGAAGCGTTCGTTGTGAAAAATTCTAAGAAGACATCATGGCACGAACATTTGCATTAATTGCTCCAGTTTGGCGCGTTTTCGTGCAGTAGCGAAGTGGTTCCAAATGCACCCGAACGGAAAGAAACGCACCAAAACAAGAGTTTAAGGTCCAATGGTGTGCATCGTGAGCTTTCATTGCGAAAATTTATGACACGATTTCGTGGCTCGAACTTTTACATTAATTGCAACAGTCTGGCGCGTTTTGCCCCAAGTTTCGTGCAGTACCGAAACGGTCACAAATGCACCCAAACGGAAAGAAACGCACCAAAACATGAGTTTAGCTTCTAATGGTGTGGATCGGGAGTGTTAGTTGTGAAAAATTCTTACAAGACATCATGGCACGAATTTTTCATTAATCGCACTAGTTTGGCGCGTTTTCCTCCATGTTTCGTGTAGTAGCAAAATGGTTTCGAATGCACTCAAACAGAAAGAAACGCACCAAAACATGAGTTTAGAGTCCAATGGTGTGGATCTTGAGCATTCGTTGCGAAAAATTATGACACGACTTCATGGCACGAACTTTTACATTAATTGCACCAGTCTGGCACGTTTTGCACCAAGTTTCGGGCAGTAGCAAAATGGTCACAAATGCACTCAAACAGAAAGAAACGCACCAAAACATGAGTTTAGGGTCCAATGGAGTGGATCGGGAGTGTTGTTGCGAAAAATTCCGACATGACTTCATGGCACGAACTTTTGCATTAATTGCACCAGTTTGGCGCCTTTTCGTGCAGTAGCGAAACGGTTCCAAATGCACCCAAACGGAAAGAAACGCACCAAAACATGAGTTTAGGGTCCAATGGTGTGGATCGGGAGCGTCATTGCGAAAAATTCCAACACAACTTTGTGGCACCAACTTTTGCATTAATTGCACCAGTTTGGCGCCTTTTCGAGCAGTAGCAAAACAGTCCCAAATGCACCCAAACGGATAGTAATGCACCAAAACATGAGTTTAGGGTCCAATGGTGTGGATCGGCAGCGTCATTGCAAAAAATTCTGACACGACTTTATGGCACGAACTTTTGCATTATTTTCACCAGTTTGGCGCGTTTTGCAGCAAGTTTCGTGCAGTAGCGAAACGGTTTCAAATGCACGCAAACGGAAAGGAAGGCACCAAAACATTAGATTAGGGTCCAATGGTATGGATCCGAAGCGTTCGTTGTGAAAAATTCTAAGAAGACATCATGGCACGAACTTTTTCATTAATTGCACCAGTTTGGCGCATTTTCGTGCAATAGCGAAATGGTCCCAAATGCACCCAAATAGAAAGAAACGCACCAAAACATGAGTTTAGGGTCCAATGGTGTGGATCGTGAGCATTCGTTGTGAAAAATGATGACACGACTTTGTGGAATGAACTTTTGCTTTAATTGCACCAGTTTGGCGCGTTTTGCGGCAAGTTTCATGTAGTAGCAAAACAGTTCCAAATGCACCCAAATGGAAAAAAACGCATCAAAACATGATTTTACGGTCCAATGGTGTGGATCGGGAGCATCGTTGCGAAAAATTCCGACACGACTTCGTGACACGAACTTTTCATTAATTGCACCAGTTTGGCGCCTTTTCGTGCAGTAGCGAAACAGTCCAAAATGCACCCAAATAGAAAGTAATGCAACAAAACATGAGTTTAGGGTCCAAATGTGTGGATCGAGAGCATTGTTGCGAAAAATTCCGACACGACTTTACGGCACGAACTTTTGCATTAATTTCACCGGTTTGGCATGTTTTGCAGCAAGTTTCGTGCAGTAGCGAAACAGTTCCAAATGCACCCAAACAGAAAGAAACACACCAAAACATGTGTTTAGGGTCCAATGCTATGGATCTGAAGCATTCGGTGTGAAAAATTCTAACAAGACATCATGGTACGAACTTTTGTATTAATTGCACCAGTTTGGCGTGTTTTTGTGCAATAGCGAAACGGTCCAAAATGCACCCAAACGGAAAGAAACGCACCAAAACATGAGTTTAGGGTCCAATGGTGTGGTTCATGAGTGTTCGTTTCGAAAATTATGACACGACTTCGTGGCACGAACCTTTACATTAATTGCACTAGTTTGGCGCGTTATGCACCAAGTTTCGTGCAGTAGCGAAACGGTCCCAAATGCAGCCAAACGGAATGAAACTGACCAAAACATGAGATTAGGGTCCAATGGTATGGATCGGGAGAGTTCATTGTGAGAAATTCTAACAAGACATCGTGGCATGAACTTTTGCATTAATTGCAGCAGTTTAGTTCATTTTCATGCAATAGCGAAACGGTCCCAAATGCACCCGAACGGAAAGAAACGCACCAAAACATGAGTAAGGTCCAATGGTGTGGATAGTGAGCGTTCGTTGCGAAAAATTATGACACGACTTCGAGGCATGAACTTTCACATTAATTGCACTAGTCTGGCGTGTTTTGCACCAAGTTTCGTGCAGTAGCGAAACAGTCCCAAATGCACCCAAACGGAAAGAAACGCACCAAAACATGAGATTAGGGTCCAATGGTATGGATCGAGAGCGTTCTTTGTTCATTCTAACAGGACATCACGGCACGACCTTTTGCATTAATTGCACCAGTTTGGCACGTTTTGCGGCAAGTTTTGTGTAGTAGCAAAATGGTTCCAAATGCACCCAAACGGAAAGAAACGCACCAAAACATTAGTTTAGGGTCCAATGGTGTGAATCGGGAGCGTCGTTGCGAAAAATTCCGACACGACTTCGTGACACGAAATTTTGCATTAATTGCACCAGTTTGGCGTGTTTTGCGGCAAGTTTCGTGTAGTAGCAAAACGGTTCCAAATGCACCCAAACGGAAAGAAATGCACCAAAACATGAGTTTACGGTCCAATGGTGTGGATCAGGAGTGTCGTTGCGAAAAATTCCGACACGACTTTATGGCACGAACTTTTGCATTAATTTCACCAGTTTGGCGCGTTTTGCAGCAAGTTTCGTGCAGTAGCAAAACGGTTCCAAATGCACCCAAACGGAAAGAAACGCACCAAAACATGAGTTTAGGGTCCAATGGTGTGGATCGGGAGCGTCGTTGCGAAAAATTCCGACACGACTTTGTGGCACAAACTTTTGCATTAATTGCACCAGTTTGGCGCCTTTTCGGCAGTAGCGAAACGGTTCCAAATGCACCTAAACGGAAAGAAACGCACCAAAACATGAGTTTAGGGTCCAATGGTGTGGATCGGAAGCATCGTTGCGAAAAATTCAAACACGACTTTGTCGCACGAACTTTTGCATTAATTGCACCAGTTTGGCGTCTTTTCGTGCAGTAGCGAAACGTTCCGAAATGCACCCAAACGGATAGTAACGCACCAAAACATGAGTTTAGGATCCAATGGTGTGGATCGGCTGCGTCGTTGCAAAAAATTCTGACAGGACTTTATGGCACGAACTTTTGCATTATTTTCACCAGTTTGGCGCGTTTGGCAGCAAGTTTCGTGCAGTAGCGAAACGGTTTCAAATGCACCCAAACGGAAAGGAAGGCACCAAAACATGAGATTAGGGTCCAATGGTATGGATCCGAAGCGTTCGTTGTGAAAAATTCTAAGAAGACATCATGGCACGAACATTTGCATTAATTGCTCCAGTTTGGCGCGTTTTCGTGCAGTAGCGAAGTGGTTCCAAATGCACCCGAACGGAAAGAAACGCACCAAAACAAGAGTTTAAGGTCCAATGGTGTGCATCGTGAGCTTTCATTGCGAAAATTTATGACACGATTTCGTGGCTCGAACTTTTACATTAATTGCAACAGTCTGGCGCGTTTTGCCCCAAGTTTCGTGCAGTACCGAAACGGTCACAAATGCACCCAAACGGAAAGAAACGCACCAAAACATGAGTTTAGCTTCTAATGGTGTGGATCGGGAGTGTTAGTTGTGAAAAATTCTTACAAGACATCATGGCACGAATTTTTCATTAATCGCACTAGTTTGGCGCGTTTTGCTCCATGTTTCGTGTAGTAGCAAAATGGTTTCGAATGCACTCAAACAGAAAGAAACGCACCAAAACATGAGTTTAGAGTCCAATGGTGTGGATCTTGAGCATTCGTTGCGAAAAATTATGACACGACTTCATGGCACGAACTTTTACATTAATTGCACCAGTCTGGCACGTTTTGCACCAAGTTTCGGGCAGTAGCAAAATGGTCACAAATGCACTCAAACAGAAAGAAACGCACCAAAACATGAGTTTAGGGTCCAATGGAGTGGATCGGGAGTGTTGTTGCGAAAAATTCCGACATGACTTCATGGCACGAACTTTTGCATTAATTGCACCAGTTTGGCGCCTTTTCGTGCAGTAGCGAAACGGTTCCAAATGCACCCAAACGGAAAGAAACGCACCAAAACATGAGTTTAGGGTCCAATGGTGTGGATCGGGAGCGTCATTGCGAAAAATTCCAACACAACTTTGTGGCACCAACTTTTGCATTAATTGCACCAGTTTGGCGCCTTTTCGAGCAGTAGCAAAACAGTCCCAAATGCACCCAAACGGATAGTAATGCACCAAAACATGAGTTTAGGGTCCAATGGTGTGGATCGGCAGCGTCATTGCAAAAAATTCTGACACGACTTTATGGCACGAACTTTTGCATTATTTTCACCAGTTTGGCGCGTTTTGCAGCAAGTTTCGTGCAGTAGCGAAACGGTTTCAAATGCACGCAAACGGAAAGGAAGGCACCAAAACATTAGATTAGGGTCCAATGGTATGGATCCGAAGCATTCGTTGTGAACAATTCTAAGAAGACATCATGGCACGAACTTTTTCATTAATTGCACCAGTTTGGTGCATTTTCGTGCAATAGCGAAATGGTCCCAAATGCACCCAAATAGAAAGAAACGCACCAAAACATGAGTTTAGGGTCCAATGGTGTGGATCGTGAGCATTCGTTGTGAAAAATGATGACACGACTTTGTGGAATGAACTTTTGCTTTAATTGCACCAGTTTGGCGCGTTTTGCGGCAAGTTTCATGTAGTAGCAAAACAGTTCCAAATGCACCCAAATGGAAAAAAAACGCATCAAAACATGATTTTACGGTCCAATGGTGTGGATCGGGAGCATCGTTGCGAAAAATTCCGACACGACTTCGTGACACGAACTTTTCATTAATTGCACCAGTTTGGCGCCTTTTCGTGCAGTAGCGAAACAGTCCAAAATGCACCCAAATAGAAAGTAATGCAACAAAACATGAGTTTAGGGTCCAAATGTGTGGATCGAGAGCATTGTTGCGAAAAATTCCGACACGACTTTACGGCACGAACTTTTGCATTAATTTCACCGGTTTGGCATGTTTTGCAGCAAGTTTCGTGCAGTAGCGAAACGGTTCCAAATGCACCCAAACAGAAAGAAACACACCAAAACATGTGTTTAGGGTCCAATGCTATGGATCTGAAGCATTCGGTGTGAAAAATTCTAACAAGACATCATGGTACGAACTTTTGTATTAATTGCATCAGTTTGGCGCGTTTTTGTGCAATAGCGAAACGGTCCAAAATGCACCCAAACGGAAAGAAACGCACCAAAACATGAGTTTAGGGTCCAATGGTGTGGTTCATGAGTGTTCGTTTCAAAAATTATGACACGACTTCGTGGCACGAACCTTTACATTAATTGCACTAGTTTGGCGCTTTATGCACCAAGTTTCGTGCAGTAGCGAAACGGTCCCAAATGCAGCCAAACGGAATGAAACTGACCAAAACATGAGATTAGGGTCCAATGGTATGGATCGGGAGAGTTCATTGTGAGAAATTCTAACAAGACATCGTGGCATGAACTTTTGCATTAATTGCAGCAGTTTAGTTCATTTTCATGCAATAGCGAAACGGTCCCAAATGCACCCGAACGGAAAGAAACGCACCAAAACATGAGTAAGGTCCAATGGTGTGGATAGTGAGCGTTCGTTGCGAAAAATTATGACACGACTTCGAGGCATGAACTTTCACATTAATTGCACTAGTCTGGCGTGTTTTGCACCAAGTTTCGTGCAGTAGCGAAACAGTCCCAAATGCACCCAAACGGAAAGAAACGCACCAAAACATGAGATTAGGGTCCAATGGTATGGATCGAGAGCGTTCTTTGTTCATTCTAACAGGACATCACGGCACGACCTTTTGCATTAATTGCACCAGTTTGGCACGTTTTGCGGCAAGTTTTGTGTAGTAGCAAAATGGTTCCAAATGCACCCAAACGGAAAGAAACGCACCAAAACATTAGTTTAGGGTCCAATGGTGTGAATCGGGAGCGTCGTTGCGAAAAATTCCGACACGACTTCGTGACACGAAATTTTGCATTAATTGCACCAGTTTGGCGTGTTTTGCGGCAAGTTTCGTGTAGTAGCAAAACGGTTCCAAATGCACCCAAACGGAAAGAAATGCACCAAAACATGAGTTTACGGTCCAATGGTGTGGATCAGGAGTGTCGTTGCGAAAAATTCCGACACGACTTTATGGCACAAACTTTTGCATTAATTTCACCAGTTTGGCGCGTTTTGCAGCAAGTTTCGTGCAGTAGCAAAACGGTTCCAAATGCACCCAAACGGAAAGAAACGCACCAAAACATGTGTTTAGGGTTCAATGGTGTGGATCAGGACCATTTGTTGCGAAAAAAATCTGACTTGACTTCGTGGCATGAACTTTTGCATTAATTGCACAAGTTTGGCGCATTTTCATACAATAGCGAAACGGTCCCAAATGCACCCAAACGGAAAGAAATGCACCAAAACATGAGTTTAGGGTCCAATGGTGTGGATCGTGAGCGTTCGTTGTGAAAAATTACGACACGACTTCGTGGCACGAACTTTTACATTAATTGCACCAGTCTAGCGCATTATGCACCAAGTTTCGTACAGTAGAGAAACGGTCCCAAATGCACCCTACCGGAAAGAAACGCACCAAAACATGTGTTTAGGGTCCAATGGTGTGGATCGGGAGCATACGTTGCGAAAAATTCCGACACGACTTCGTGGCACGAACTTTTGCATTAATTGCACTAGTTTGGCGCGTTTTCGTTCATTAGCGAAACAGTCACAAATGCACCCAAACAAAAAGAAACACACCAAAACATGAGTTTAGGATCCTATGGTATGGATCGTGAGCGTTCGTTTCGAAAAATTTTGACACGACTTTGTGGCACGAACTTTTACATTAATTGCACTAGTCTGGCGCGTTATGCACCAAGTTTCGTGCAGTAGCGAAACGGTCCCAAATGCACCCTACCGGAAAGAAACGCACCAAAATATGTGTTTAGGGTGCAATGGTGTGGATCGGGAGTGTTCTTTGTGAAAAATTCTAACAAGACATCACGGCACGAAGTTTTGCATTAATTGCACTAGTTTCTCGTGTTTTCGTGTAATAGTGAAACGGTCCCAAATACACCCAAACGGAAAGAAATGCACCAAAACATGAGTTTAGGGTCCATTGGTGTGGATCGGGAGCGTCGTTGTGAAAAATTCTGACACGACTTTGTGGCACGAACTTTTCCATTAATTGCACCAGTTTGGCATGTTTTGCGGCAGGTTTCGTGTAGTAGCAAAACGGTTCCAAATGCACCCAAACGGAAAGAAACGAACCAAAACATGAGTTTAGGGTCCAATGGTATGAATCGGGAGTGTTGTTGTGAAAAATTCTGACACGACTTTGTGGCACGAACTTTTGCATTACTTTCACCAGTTTGGCGTGTTTTGCAGCAAGTTTCGTGCTGTAGGGAAACAGTCCCAAATGCACCCAAACGAAAAGAAACACACCAAAACATGAGTTTAGGGTCCAATGGTGTGGATCGGGAGCGTCGTTGCGAAAAATTCCGACACAACTTTGTGGCACGAACTTTTGCATTACTTTCACCAGTTTGGCGCGTTTTGCAGCATGTTTCGTTCAGTAGCAAAACGGTTACAAATGCACACAACCACAAAGAAACGCACCAAAACATGTGTCTAGGGTCCAATGGTGTGGATCAAGAGTGTTTGTTGCGAAAAATTCTGACTTGACTTCGTGGCACGAACTTTTGCATTAATTGCACTAGTTTCGCGCGTTTTCATTCATTAGAGAAACGGACACAAATGCACCCAAACAAAAAGCAACACACCAAAACATGTGTTTTGGGTCCTATGGTATGGATCGTGATCATTCGTTGCGAAAAATTATGACACAACTTCGTGGCACGAACTTTTACATTAATTGCACGAGTCTGGCGCGTTATGCACCATGTTTCGTGCAGTAGCGAAACGGTCCCAAATGCACCTTACCTGAAAGAAACACACGAAAACATGAGTTTAGGGTCCAATGGTGTTGATCGGGAGCATACGTTGCGAAAAATTATGACACGACTTCGTGGCACGAACTTTTACATTAATTGCACAAGTTTGGCGCGTTTTCGTGCAATAGCGAAATGGTCCCAAATGCTCACAAACGGAAAGAAACGCACCAAAACATGAGTTTCGGGTCCAATGGTGTGGATCGTGAGCGTTCGTTGCGAAAAATTATGACACGACTTCGTGACATGAACTTTCACATTAATTGCACTAGTCTGGCGTGTTTTGCACCAAGTTTCATGCAGTAGCGAAACAGTCCCAAATGCACCCAAACGGAAAGAAATGCACCAAAACATGAGATTAGGGTCCAATTGTATGGATCGAGAGCGTTCTTTGTTCATTCTAACAGGACATCACGACATGACCTTTTGCATTAATTGCACCAGTTTGGCACGTTTTGCGGCAAGTTTTGTGTAGTAGCAAAATGGTTCCAAATGCACCCAAATGGAAAGAAACGCACCAAAACATTAGTTTAGGGTCCAATGGTGTGAATCGGGAGCGTCGTGGCGAAAAATTCCGACACGACTTCGTGACATGAAATTTTGCAATAATTGCACCAGTTTGACGTGTTTTGCTGCAAATTTCGTGTAGTAGCAAAACAGTTCCAAATACACCCAAAAGGAAAGAAATGCACCAAAACATGAGTTTACGGTCCAATGGTGTGGATCAGGAGTGTCGTTGCGAAAAATTCCGACATGAGTTTATGGCATGAACTTTTGCATTAATTTCACCAGTTTGGCGCGTTTTGCAGCAAGTTTCGTGCAATAGCAAAACGGTCCCAAATGCACCCAAACGGAAAGAAATGCACCAAAACATGAGTTTAGGGTCCAATGGTGTGGATCGTGAGCGTTCGTTGCAAAAAATTATGACACGACTTCGTGGCATGAACTTTCACATTAATTGCACTAGTCTGGCGTGTTTTGCACCAAGTTTCGTGCAGTAGGGAAACAGTCCCAAATGCACCCAAACGGAAAGAAACGCACCAAAATATGAGATTAGGGTCCAATGGTATGGATCGAGAGCATTCTTTGTTCATTCTAACAGGACATCACGGCACGACCTTTTGCATTAATTGCACCAATTTGGCACGTTTTGCGGCAAGTTTTGTGTAGTAGCAAAATGGTTCCAAATGCACCCAAACGGAAAGAAACGCACCAAAACATTAGTTTAGGGTCCAATGGTGTTAATCGGGAGCGTCGTTGCGAAAAATTCCGACACGACTTCGTGACACGAAATTTTGCATTAATTGCACCAGTTTGGCGTGTTTTGCGGCAAGTTTCGTGTAGTAGCAAAACGGTTCCAAATGCACCCAAACGGAAAGAAATGCACCAAAACATGAGTTTACAGTCCAATGGTGTGGATCAGGAGTGTCGTTGCGAAAAATTCCGACACGACTTTATGGCACGAACTTTTGCATTAATTTCACCAGTTTGGCGCGTTTTGCAGCAAGTTTCGTGCAGTAGCAAAACGGTTCCAAATGCACCCAAACAGAAAGAAACGCACCAAAACATGTGTTTAGGGTTCAATGGTGTGGATCAGGACCATTTGTTACGAAAAAAATCTGACTTGACTTCGTGGCATGAACTTTTGCATTAATTGCACAAGTTTGGCACATTTTCGTACAATAGCGAAACGGTCCCAAATGCACCCAAACGGAAAGAAATGCAACAAAACATGAGTTTAGGGTCCAATGGTGTGGATCGTGAGCGTTCGTTGCGAAAAATTACGACACGACTTTGTGGCACGAACTTTTACATTAATTGCACTAGTCTGGCGCGTTATGCACCAAGTTTCGTGCAGTAGCGAAACGGTCCCAAATGCACCCTACCGGAAAGAAACGCACCAAAATATGAGTTTAGGGTGCAATGGTGTGGATCGGGAGTGTTCTTTGTGAAAAATTCTAACAAGACATCACGGCACGAAGTTTTGCATTAATTGCACTAGTTTCTCGTGTTTTCGTGTAATAGTGAAACGGTCCCAAATGCACCCAAACGGAAAGAAATGCACCAAAACATGAGTTTAGGGTCCATTGGTGTGGATCGGGAGCGTCGTTGCGAAAAATTCCGACACGACTTCGTGGCACGAACTTTTCCATTAATTGCACCAGTTTGGCATGTTTTGCGGCAGGTTTCGTGTAGTAGCAAAACGGTTCCAAATGCACCCAAACGGAAAGAAACGCACCAAAACATGAGTTTAGGGTCCAATGGTATGAATCGGGAGTGTTGTTGTGAAAAATTCTGACACGACTTTGTGGCACGAACTTTTGCATTACTTTCAGCCAGTTTGGCTTGTTTTGCAGCAAGTTTCGTGCTGTAGGGAAACGGTCCCAAATGCACCCAAACGAAAAGAAACACACCAAAACATGAGTTTAGGGTCCAATGGTGTGGATCGGGAGCGTCGTTGCGAAAAATTCCGACACAACTTTGTGGCACGAACTTTTGCATTACTTTCACCAGTTTGGCGCGTTTTGCAGTATGTTTCGTGCAGCAGCAAAACGGTTACAAATGCACCCAACCACAAAGAAACGCACCAAAACATGTGTTTAGGGTCCAATGGTGTGGATCAGGAGTGTTTGTTGCGAAAAATTCTGACTTGACTTCGTGGCACGAACTTTTGCATTAATTGCACTAGTTTCGCGCGTTTTCATTCATTAGAGAAACGGACACAAATGCACCCAAACAAAAAGCAACACACCAAAACATGTGTTTTGGGTCCTATGGTATGGATCGTGATCGTTCGTTGCGAAAAATTATGACACGACTTCGTGGCACGAACTTTTACATTAATTGCACGAGTCTGGCGCGTTATGCACCATGTTTCGTGCAGTAGCGAAACGGTCCCAAATGCAACTTACCTGAAAAGAAACACATGAAAACATGAGTTTAAGGTCCAATGGTGTTGATCGGGAGCATACGTTGCGAAAAATTCCAACACGACTTCGTGGCACGAACTTTTACATTAATTGCACAAGTTTGGCGCGTTTTCGTGCAATAGCGAAATGGTCCCAAATGCTCACAAACGGAAAGAAACGCACCAAAACATGAGTTTAGGATCCTATGGTATGGATCGTGAGCGTTCGTTTCGAAAAATTATGACACGACTTTGTGGCACGAACTTTTACATTAATTGCACTAGCCTGGCGCGTTATGCACCAAGTTTCGTGCAGTAGCGAAACGGTCCCAAATGCACCCTACCGGAAAGAAATGCACCAAAATATGAGTTTAGGGTGCAATGGTGTAGATCGGGAGTGTTCTTTGTGAAAAATTCTAACAAGACATCACGGCACGAAGTTTTGCATTAATTGCACTAGTTTCTCGTGTTTTCGTGTAATAGTGAAACGGTCCCAAATGCACCCAAACGGAAAGAAATGCACCAAAACATGAGTTTAGAGTCCATTGGTGTGGATCGGGAGCGTCGTTGCGAAAAATTCCGACACGACTTCGTGGCACGAACTTTTCCATTAATTGCACCAGTTTGGCATGTTTTGCGGCAGGTTTCGTGTAGTAGCAAAACGGTTCCAAATGCACCCAAACGGAAAGAAACGCACCAAAACATGAGTTTAGGGTCCAATGGTATGAATCGGGAGTGTTGTTGTGAAAAATTCTGACACGACTTTGTGGAACGAACTTTTGCATTACTTTCACCAGTTTGGCGTGTTTTGCAGCATGTTTCGTGCTGTAGGGAAACGGTCCCAAATGCACCCAAACGAAAAGAAACACACCAAAACATGAGTTTAGGGTCCAATGGTGTGGATCGGGAGCGTCGTTGCGAAAAATTCCGACACAACTTTGTGGCACGAACTTTTGCATTACTTTCACCAGTTTGGCGCGTTTTGCAGCATGTTTCGTTCAGTAGCAAAACGGTTACAAATGCACACAACCACAAAGAAACGCACCAAAACATGTGTCTAGGGTCCAATGGTGTGGATCAAGAGTGTTTGTTGCGAAAAATTCTGACTTGACTTCGTGGCACGAACTTTTGCATTAATTGCACTAGTTTCGCGCGTTTTCATTCATTAGAGAAACGGACACAAATGCACCCAAACAAAAAGCAACACACCAAAACATGTGTTTTGGGTCCTATGGTATGGATCGTGATCATTCGTTGCGAAAAATTATGACACAACTTCGTGGCACGAACTTTTACATTAATTGCACGAGTCTGGCGCGTTATGCACCATGTTTCGTGCAGTAGCGAAACGGTCCCAAATGCACCTTACCTGAAAGAAACACACGAAAACATGAGTTTAGGGTCCAATGGTGTTGATCGGGAGCATACATTGCGAAAAATTATGACACGACTTCGTGGCACGAACTTTTACATTAATTGCACAAGTTTGGCGCGTTTTCGTGCAATAGCGAAATGGTCCCAAATGCTCACAAACGGAAAGAAACGCACCAAAACATGAGTTTCGGGTCCAATGGTGTGGATCGTGAGCGTTCGTTGCGAAAAATTATGACACGACTTCGTGACATGAACTTTCACATTAATTGCACTAGTCTGGCGTGTTTTGCACCAAGTTTCATGCAGTAGCGAAACAGTCCCAAATGCACCCAAACGGAAAGAAATGCACCAAAACATGAGATTAGGGTCCAATTGTATGGATCGAGAGCGTTCTTTGTTCATTCTAACAGGACATCACGACATGACCTTTTGCATTAATTGCACCAGTTTGGCACGTTTTGCGGCAAGTTTTGTGTAGTAGCAAAATGGTTCCAAATGCACCCAAATGGAAAGAAACGCACCAAAACATTAGTTTAGGGTCCAATGGTGTGAATCGGGAGCGTCGTGGCGAAAAATTCCGACACGACTTCGTGACATGAAATTTTGCAATAATTGCACCAGTTTGACGTGTTTTGCTGCAAATTTCGTGTAGTAGCAAAACAGTTCCAAATACACCCAAAAGGAAAGAAATGCACCAAAACATGAGTTTACGGTCCAATGGTGTGGATCAGGAGTGTCGTTGCGAAAAATTCCGACATGAGTTTATGGCATGAACTTTTGCATTAATTTCACCAGTTTGGCGCGTTTTGCAGCAAGTTTCGTGCAATAGCAAAACGGTCCCAAATGCACCCAAACGGAAAGAAATGCACCAAAACATGAGTTTAGGGTCCAATGGTGTGGATCGTGAGCGTTCGTTGCAAAAAATTATGACACGACTTCGTGGCATGAACTTTCACATTAATTGCACTAGTCTGGCGTGTTTTGCACCAAGTTTCGTGCAGTAGGGAAACAGTCCCAAATGCACCCAAACGGAAAGAAACGCACCAAAATATGAGATTAGGGTCCAATGGTATGGATCGAGAGCATTCTTTGTTCATTCTAACAGGACATCACGGCACGACCTTTTGCATTAATTGCACCAATTTGGCACGTTTTGCGGCAAGTTTTGTGTAGTAGCAAAATGGTTCCAAATGCACCCAAACGGAAAGAAACGCACCAAAACATTAGTTTAGGGTCCAATGGTGTTAATCGGGAGCGTCGTTGCGAAAAATTCCGACACGACTTCGTGACACGAAATTTTGCATTAATTGCACCAGTTTGGCGTGTTTTGCGGCAAGTTTCGTGTAGTAGCAAAACGGTTCCAAATGCACCCAAACGGAAAGAAATGCACCAAAACATGAGTTTACGGTCCAATGGTGTGGATCAGGAGTGTCGTTGCGAAAAATTCCGACACGACTTTATGGCACGAACTTTTGCATTAATTTCACCAGTTTGGCGCGTTTTGCAGCAAGTTTCGTGCAGTAGCAAAACGGTTCCAAATGCACCCAAACAGAAAGAAACGCACCAAAACATGTGTTTAGGGTTCAATGGTGTGGATCAGGACCATTTGTTACGAAAAAAATCTGACTTGACTTCGTGGCATGAACTTTTGCATTAATTGCACAAGTTTGGCACATTTTCGTACAATAGCGAAACGGTCCCAAATGCACCCAAACGGAAAGAAATGCAACAAAACATGAGTTTAGGGTCCAATGGTGTGGATCGTGAGCGTTCGTTGCGAAAAATTACGACACGACTTTGTGGCACGAACTTTTACATTAATTGCACTAGTCTGGCGCGTTATGCACCAAGTTTCGTGCAGTAGCGAAACGGTCCCAAATGCACCCTACCGGAAAGAAACGCACCAAAATATGAGTTTAGGGTGCAATGGTGTGGATCGGGAGTGTTCTTTGTGAAAAATTCTAACAAGACATCACGGCACGAAGTTTTGCATTAATTGCACTAGTTTCTCGTGTTTTCGTGTAATAGTGAAACGGTCCCAAATGCACCCAAACGGAAAGAAATGCACCAAAAGATGAGTTTAGGGTCCATTGGTGTGGATCGGGAGCGTCGTTGCGAAAAATTCCGACACGACTTCGTGGCACGAACTTTTCCATTAATTGCACCAGTTTGGCATGTTTTGCGGCAGGTTTCGTGTAGTAGCAAAACGGTTCCAAATGCACCCAAACGGAAAGAAACGCACCAAAACATGAGTTTAGGGTCCAATGGTATGAATCGGGAGTGTTGTTGTGAAAAATTCTGACACGACTTTGTGGCACGAACTTTTGCATTACTTTCACCAGTTTGGCTTGTTTTGCAGCAAGTTTCGTGCTGTAGGGAAACGGTCCCAAATGCACCCAAACGAAAAGAAACACACCAAAACATGAGTTTAGGGTCCAATGGTGTGGATCGGGAGCGTCGTTGCGAAAAATTCCGACACAACTTTGTGGCACGAACTTTTGCATTACTTTCACCAGTTTGGCGCATTTTGCAGTATGTTTCGTGCAGCAGCAAAACGGTTACAAATGCACCCAACCACAAAGAAACGCACCAAAACATGTGTTTAGGGTCCAATGGTGTGGATCAGGAGTGTTTGTTGCGAAAAATTCTGACTTGACTTCGTGGCACGAACTTTTGCATTAATTGCACTAGTTTCGCGCGTTTTCATTCATTAGAGAAACGGACACAAATGCACCCAAACAAAAAGCAACACACCAAAACATGTGTTTTGGGTCCTATGGTATGGATCGTGATCGTTCGTTGCGAAAAATTATGACACGACTTCGTGGCACGAACTTTTACATTAATTGCACGAGTCTGGCGCGTTATGCACCATGTTTCGTGCAGTAGCAAAACGGTCCCAAATGCAACTTACCTGAAAAGAAACACATGAAAACATGAGATTAAGGTCCAATGGTGTTGATCGGGAGCATACGTTGCGAAAAATTCCAACACGACTTCGTGGCACGAACTTTTACATTAATTGCACAAGTTTGGCGCGTTTTCGTGCAATAGCGAAATGGTCCCAAATGCTCACAAACGGAAAGAAACGCACCAAAACATGAGTTTAGGATCCTATGGTATGGATCGTGAGCGTTCGTTTCGAAAAATTATGACACGACTTTGTGGCACGAACTTTTACATTAATTGCACTAGCCTGGCGCGTTATGCACCAAGTTTCGTGCAGTAGCGAAACGGTCCCAAATGCACCCTACCGGAAAGAAATGCACCAAAATATGAGTTTAGGGTGCAATGGTGTAGATCGGGAGTGTTCTTTGTGAAAAATTCTAACAAGACATCACGGCACGAAGTTTTGCATTAATTGCACTAGTTTCTCGTGTTTTCGTGTAATAGTGAAACGGTCCCAAATGCACCCAAACGGAAAGAAATGCACCAAAACATGAGTTTAGAGTCCATTGGTGTGGATCGGGAGCGTCGTTGCGAAAAATTCCGACACGACTTCGTGGCACGAACTTTTCCATTAATTGCACCAGTTTGGCATGTTTTGCGGCAGGTTTCGTGTAGTAGCAAAACGGTTCCAAATGCACCCAAACGGAAAGAAACGCACCAAAACATGAGTTTAGGGTCCAATGGTATGAATCGGGAGTGTTGTTGTGAAAAATTCTGACACGACTTTGTGGAACGAACTTTTGCATTACTTTCACACCAGTTTGGCGTGTTTTGCAGCATGTTTCGTGCTGTAGGGAAACGGTCCCAAATGCACCCAAACGAAAAGAAACACACCAAAACATGAGTTTAGGGTCCAATGGTGTGGATCGGGAGCGTCGTTGCGAAAAATTCCGACACAACTTTGTGGCACGAACTTTTGCATTACTTTCACCAGTTTGGCGCGTTTTGCAGCATGTTTCGTTCAGTAGCAAAACGGTTACAAATGCACACAACCACAAAGAAACGCACCAAAACATGTGTCTAGGGTCCAATGGTGTGGATCAAGAGTGTTTGTTGCGAAAAATTCTGACTTGACTTCGTGGCACGAACTTTTGCATTAATTGCACTAGTTTCGCGCGTTTTCATTCATTAGAGAAACGGACACAAATGCACCCAAACAAAAAGCAACACACCAAAACATGTGTTTTGGGTCCTATGGTATGGATCGTGATCATTCGTTGCGAAAAATTATGACACAACTTCGTGGCACGAACTTTTACATTAATTGCACGAGTCTGGCGCGTTATGCACCATGTTTCGTGCAGTAGCGAAACGGTCCCAAATGCACCTTACCTGAAAGAAACACACGAAAACATGAGTTTAGGGTCCAATGGTGTTGATCGGGAGCATACGTTGCGAAAAATTATGACACGACTTCGTGGCACGAACTTTTACATTAATTGCACAAGTTTGGCGCGTTTTCGTGCAATAGCGAAATGGTCCCAAATGCTCACAAACGGAAAGAAACGCACCAAAACATGAGTTTCGGGTCCAATGGTGTGGATCGTGAGCGTTCGTTGCGAAAAATTATGACACGACTTCGTGACATGAACTTTCACATTAATTGCACTAGTCTGGCGTGTTTTGCACCAAGTTTCATGCAGTAGCGAAACAGTCCCAAATGCACCCAAACGGAAAGAAATGCACCAAAACATGAGATTAGGGTCCAATTGTATGGATCGAGAGCGTTCTTTGTTCATTCTAACAGGACATCACGACATGACCTTTTGCATTAATTGCACCAGTTTGGCACGTTTTGCGGCAAGTTTTGTGTAGTAGCAAAATGGTTCCAAATGCACCCAAATGGAAAGAAACGCACCAAAACATTAGTTTAGGGTCCAATGGTGTGAATCGGGAGCGTCGTGGCGAAAAATTCCGACACGACTTCGTGACATGAAATTTTGCAATAATTGCACCAGTTTGACGTGTTTTGCTGCAAATTTCGTGTAGTAGCAAAACAGTTCCAAATACACCCAAAAGGAAAGAAATGCACCAAAACATGAGTTTACGGTCCAATGGTGTGGATCAGGAGTGTCGTTGCGAAAAATTCCGACATGAGTTTATGGCATGAACTTTTGCATTAATTTCACCAGTTTGGCGCGTTTTGCAGCAAGTTTCGTGCAATAGCAAAACGGTCCCAAATGCACCCAAACGGAAAGAAATGCACCAAAACATGAGTTTAGGGTCCAATGGTGTGGATCGTGAGCGTTCGTTGCAAAAAATTATGACACGACTTCGTGGCATGAACTTTCACATTAATTGCACTAGTCTGGCGTGTTTTGCACCAAGTTTCGTGCAGTAGGGAAACAGTCCCAAATGCACCCAAACGGAAAGAAACGCACCAAAATATGAGATTAGGGTCCAATGGTATGGATCGAGAGCATTCTTTGTTCATTCTAACAGGACATCACGGCACGACCTTTTGCATTAATTGCACCAATTTGGCACGTTTTGCGGCAAGTTTTGTGTAGTAGCAAAATGGTTCCAAATGCACCCAAACGGAAAGAAACGCACCAAAACATTAGTTTAGGGTCCAATGGTGTTAATCGGGAGCGTCGTTGCGAAAAATTCCGACACGACTTCGTGACACGAAATTTTGCATTAATTGCACCAGTTTGGCGTGTTTTGCGGCAAGTTTCGTGTAGTAGCAAAACGGTTCCAAATGCACCCAAACGGAAAGAAATGCACCAAAACATGAGTTTACGGTCCAATGGTGTGGATCAGGAGTGTCGTTGCGAAAAATTCCGACACGACTTTATGGCACGAACTTTTGCATTAATTTCACCAGTTTGGCGCGTTTTGCAGCAAGTTTCGTGCAGTAGCAAAACGGTTCCAAATGCACCCAAACAGAAAGAAACGCACCAAAACATGTGTTTAGGGTTCAATGGTGTGGATCAGGACCATTTGTTACGAAAAAAATCTGACTTGACTTCGTGGCATGAACTTTTGCATTAATTGCACAAGTTTGGCACATTTTCGTACAATAGCGAAACGGTCCCAAATGCACCCAAACGGAAAGAAATGCAACAAAACATGAGTTTAGGGTCCAATGGTGTGGATCGTGAGCGTTCGTTGCGAAAAATTACGACACGACTTTGTGGCACGAACTTTTACATTAATTGCACTAGTCTGGCGCGTTATGCACCAAGTTTCGTGCAGTAGCGAAACGGTCCCAAATGCACCCTACCGGAAAGAAACGCACCAAAATATGAGTTTAGGGTGCAATGGTGTGGATCGGGAGTGTTCTTTGTGAAAAATTCTAACAAGACATCACGGCACGAAGTTTTGCATTAATTGCACTAGTTTCTCGTGTTTTCGTGTAATAGTGAAACGGTCCCAAATGCACCCAAACGGAAAGAAATGCACCAAAACATGAGTTTAGGGTCCATTGGTGTGGATCGGGAGCGTCGTTGCGAAAAATTCCGACACGACTTCGTGGCACGAACTTTTCCATTAATTGCACCAGTTTGGCATGTTTTGCGGCAGGTTTCGTGTAGTAGCAAAACGGTTCCAAATGCACCCAAACGGAAAGAAACGCACCAAAACATGAGTTTAGGGTCCAATGGTATGAATCGGGAGTGTTGTTGTGAAAAATTCTGACACGACTTTGTGGCAACGAACTTTTGCATTACTTTCACCAGTTTGGCTTGTTTTGCAGCAAGTTTCGTGCTGTAGGAGAAACGGTCCCAAATGCACCCAAACGAAAAGAAACACACCAAAACATGAGTTTAGGGTCCAATGGTGTGGATCGGGAGCGTCGTTGCGAAAAATTCCGACACAACTTTGTGGCACGAACTTTTGCATTACTTTCACCAGTTTGGCGCGTTTTGCAGTATGTTTCGTGCAGCAACAAAACGGTTACAAATGCACCCAACCACAAAGAAACGCACCAAAACATGTGTTTAGGGTCCAATGGTGTGGATCAGGAGTGGTTTGTTGCGAAAAATTCTGACTTGACTTCGTGGCACGAACTTTTGCATTAATTGCACTAGTTTCGCGCGTTTTCATTCATTAGAGAAACGGACACAAATGCACCCAAACAAAAAGCAACACACCAAAACATGTGTTTTGGGTCCTATGGTATGGATCGTGATCGTTCGTTGCGAAAAATTATGACACGACTTCGTGGCACGAACTTTTACATTAATTGCACGAGTCTGGCGCGTTATGCACCATGTTTCGTGCAGTAGCGAAACGGTCCCAAATGCAACTTACCTGAAAAAGAAACACATGAAAACATGAGTTTAAGGTCCAATGGTGTTGATCGGGAGCATACGTTGCGAAAAATTCCAACACGACTTCGTGGCACGAACTTTACATTAATTGCACAAGTTTGGCGCGTTTTCGTGCAATAGCGAAATGGTCCCAAATGCTCACAAACGGAAAGAAACGCACCAAAACATGAGTTTAGGGTCCAATGGTGTGGATCGTGAGCGTTCGTTGCGAAAAATTATGACACGACTTCGTGGCATGAACTTTCACATTAATTACACTAGTCTGGCGTGTTTTGCACCAAGTTTCATGCAGTAGCGAAACAGTCCCAAATGCACCCAAACGGAAAGAAACGCACCAAAACATGAGATTAGGGTCCAATTGTATGGATCGAGAGCGTTCTTTGTTCATTCTAACAGGACATCACGGCATGACCTTTTGCATTAATTGCACCAGTTTGGCACGTTTTGCGGCAAGTTTTGTGTAGTAGCAAAATGGTTCCAAATGCACCCAAACGGAAAGAAACGCACCAAAACATTAGTTTAGGGTCCAATGGTGTGAATAGGGAGCGTCGTTGCGAAAAAATTCCGACACGACTTCGTGACATGAAATTTTGCAATAATTGCAACCAGTTTGGCAGTGTTTTGCTGCAAGTTTCGTGTAGTAGCAAAACGGTTCCAAATGCACCAAATGGAAAGAAATGCACCAAAACATGAGTTTACGGTCCAATGGTGTGGATCAGGAGTGTCGTTGCGAAAAATTCCGACACGACTTTATGGCATGAACTTTTGCATTAATTTCACCAGTTTGGCGTGTTTTGCAGCAAGTTTCGTGCAATAGCAAAACGGTCCCAAATGCACCCAAACGGAAAGAAATGCACCAAAACATGAGTTTAGGGTCCAATGGTGTGGATCGTGAGCGTTCGTTGCAAAAAATTATGACACGACTTCGTGGCATGAACTTTCACATTAATTGCACTAGTCTGGCGTGTTTTGCACCAAGTTTCGTGTAGTAGGGAAACAGTCCCAAATGCACCCAAACGGAAAGAAACACACCAAAATATGAGATTAGGGTCCAATGGTATGGATCGAGAGCGTTCTTTGTTCATTCTAACAGGACATCACGGCACGACCTTTTGCATTAATTGCACCAATTTGGCACGTTTTGCGGCAAGTTTTGTGTAGTAGCAAAATGGTTCCAAATGCACCCAAACGGAAAGAACGCACCAAAAACATTAGTTTAGGGTCCAATGGTGTTAATATCGGGAGCATCGTTGCGAAAAATTCCGACACGACCTTCAGTGACACGAAATTTTGCATTAATTGCACCAGTGTGGCGTGTTTTGCGGCAAGTTTCGTGTAGTAGCAAAACGGTTCCAAATGCACCCAAACGGAAAGAAATGCACCAAAACATGAGTTTACGGTCCAATGGTGTGGATCAGGAGTGTCATTGTGAAAAATTCCGACACGACTTATGGCCCGAACTTTTGCATTAACACACAGTTTGGCGCGTTT